>NC_084632.1:37642124-37814624 GCF_033978795.1 Nerophis ophidion | reverse complement strand
AATAAGCTTTATAAAAAAAAAATATATATATATATATATATATATATATATATATATATATATATATATTTTTTGGGGTGTATGATCAGTTTAACATCCAGTTACAAGTATGATGTTATGATTGGGTGTAGTAAAAGCCTTGAAATTAAATTGAGACGGCAAACATTTGGCATTCACGAACAAGAATATACAAAACCAAAAAACCCTAGTTTCAGTTTGGAATCCCAGCTACCAAACGACTCGGCAGTGGGTGTCAGCCTCTGCAGCGTCTGAAAATGCCCTCAAGTCAGATGCAACCTTCTGTTTTACGTCTCAAGACAATAAATCAGATTCCATGTGTGAATGTTATCTACATCTGTGCGTGTGTGAGATGCATTGAGGGTAGGAGAGACATTGAAAGATGGTGGGTGGGAGTGCAAATAATAATAAAAAAACCTGCCAGTCCTGCCTGAGGCTGGCGTGTATAACACTCGGCGCTGATGGAAACATGGCATGTGACGCAATGAATCAATTCCATCCTCACTAGCTCATTTTAAACACATTTAGGTAACGTTTCTATTTTTCTGTCAATAATGCCTACACAATGTGACAAGTTCAATATAGGGTGAATTTCTTATTTTTTGGGCTGGGATGGTCTGGGTACTTAAGGTTATAGTATTAAAATATGTAAACTATATATTTATATTGCAGTTTCCTCCTAGTTGACTGTGCTATTCCCATTTGTCCTAAGGATGGCAGTGTTGCTTTACCGTTTCAGCCTCTCTCTCACTTCTGTGGCCTGCAGTCACCTCCACCAAATTAGCAGTGAATTGAGGGAATCGTGCATCACCTGCAATGAAACATAAGATATTTTATATACAGACTTCCATGGTGGGATTTATTAAATGTATTGACGAGCATTAGTTAATTCAGTGTGGATGTGTTGTCTAAATCAGAGGTTCTCAACCTTTTTACAGTGACTTAATTCAAGTACCCCCTAATCAGAGCAAAGCATTTTTGGTTTAAAAAAAATAGATAAAGAAGTAAAATACAGCACTATGTCATCAGTTTCTGATTCATTAAATTGTATAACTGTGCAAAAATATTGCTCATTTGTAGTGGTCTTTCTTGAACTATTTGGAAAAAAATAAGATATAAAAATAACTAAAAACTTGTTGAACAATAAACACGTGATTCAATTATAACATAGAAGTAATCATCGACTTAAAGTGCCCTCTTTGGGGATTGTAATACAGATCCATCTGGATTCATCAACTTAATTCTAAACATTTCTTCACAAAAAAAGAAATGTTTAACACCTGTCAGGTTCAAACCCTGATGACATCTATTAATCAGACAAGAAGCAAGGAACCATGCAGAGACAAAGTTCAATTTAGCTCATGAGGAGAACGCATGGCGCTGCACACTTAGTCACAGTCACCGCCCTTCGCTCTAAGGTTCAGCTCCCGCGTCCCTCTTTTTAGTCAGAGTTCCATAGAATGCTGAATAAAACAAAGATAACATCTGTGGCTGAGGCCACCCCTTTAGACAATAAGTTTTGTCCTTGCGTAGATTAGAAAAAGTAACTTGAGTACAATAGCTAATACCTACCTAAAGCAACAGACTTCAAGCATACTAAATTTAGTGTGATATGGTATACATAATTGGTTTCCTGTGGACGGGACTCTCGCTGCTGTCTTGGATCCGCTTGAACTGAACTCTCGCGGCTGTGTTGGAGCCACTATGGATTGAACTTTCACAGTATCATGTTAGACCCGCTCGACATCCATTGCATTCGGTCCCCTAGAGAGGGGGGGTTGCCCACATCTGAGGTCCTCTCCAAGGTTTCTCATAGTCAGCATTGTCACTGGCGTCCCACTGGATGTGAATTCTCCCTGCCCACTGGGTGTGAGTTTTCCTTGCCCTTTTGTGGGTTCTTCCGAGGATGTTGTAATCGTAATGATTTGTGCAGTCCTTTGAGACATTTGTGATTTGGGGCTATATAAATAAACATTGATTGATTGATTGATAATTATTCTAACACATCAATATTTATGGAACATGTCCACAAAAAATCTAGCTGTCAACACTGAATATTGCATTGTTGCATTTCTTTTCACAGTTTATGAACCTACATTCATATTTTGTTGAAGTATTATTCAATAAATATATTCATAAAGAATGTTTGAATTGTTGCTATTTTTAGAATATTTAAAAAAAAATCTCACGTTCCCCTTGGCATACCTTCAAGTACCTCCAGGGGTACGCGTAACTCCATTTGAGAACCCCTGGTCTAAATCCTTCCAAAAATGCCTTTATTTTCTTCAATTATAACAAATAATTTAACCGTTCACATAAGTAAGATCAAACCTGATAATGTAACAATCCTGATATAGATTTTACTGTAATTGGCCTACAATTAAGTTTCTAAAAGCAGTGAAATGTTCAAAATTTAATTGAGTCTCATGATGACTATATTAATGTCTGGAAAATATAAGGTTATATTATTATAAATAGTAAATGGGTTATACTTTGTATAGCGCTTTTCTACCTTCAAGGTACTCAAAGCGCTTTGACACTAATTCCACATTCACCCATTCACACACACATTCACACACTTATAGGATTGGTCTTTATTGTCATTGAACAAGTACAACAAAACTTAGTTTTTAGCACAAACCCGTTGAAGGTTAGACAAACAAACAGTGTACAGGGTTACGGAACAAGAACGCTGATGGGTCGCCGTAAGGCGCCCCGTAAAAGATGAGGAAAGGGTAAACGCTGGGGAAGGATGAATAGCAAAATACAATCTAGACTGGGCTTCTAAGGGGGCCCAGTCTGGAGTGGGAAAAAAAACCTCCATAGCAAAGCTCGAGATATCCAGCAACAGAGGGAAGTGAGTTCGGGGTCACTATGGTAGGCCGCAGCTCTCAGGCGCTGACCATCCATTCATCACCCCTATGAGATTTGTGTTGAGTTGGAGGGGTGGGGTGTGTATGTATGGCGTATATTTTTGTGGATGTGTGTGTGTGTGTGTGTAAGCCCGTATTTTGTCTCTGTTCCGCGGCCTTGATGTATTGTGCAGTCGCTAGTCCAAAGTCAACAACAACAGGTGTGTGTCCATGAGAGACAAGAAGGGAGTTTGTTTGTGTCTTCGCCGCACTGTCCTTCGGGAGAGTCTCGAAGCCAGGGAAACAATCCAAGTTAGAATGTTTTGAAAGCGGGTGAAAATAAAATTTGCTTTTCATTCTGAATTGTCTATGACTGGTCCTAGAAAAACTGCAGGGTAGACAGTCCGATGTGATCCTGATGGCGGGAGATCTAACCACGAACCATCAGGAGCAAGGGTGAAGTGTCTCGCTCAAGGACACAACGAACGTGACGAGGTTGGTAGAAGGTGGGGATTGAACCAAGAACCCTCAGGTTTGCTGGCACGGCCACGCCGTACCGTATATTAATTAATTAATCTTCTTTTTTTTTATATTTCATGACATTTTAATTTGAGGAAATGGTAACTTACTCAAGCAAACACCCCCCCAAAAAACTATACAGTATAATGTTGGGTCCAGAAGTATTTGGGCCGTTTTTTTAAGATTTTAATTATGATTTTGCTCTCAACAGCACCGCAGCGGAGTTGAGATTAAAACGTTGAAAAAGTGTTTCATGTGCAGACTATCAAACGGTCTTCACTTTCCGCACAGCATCGCGGAGAAAAAGTATACATTATGAAAATTAATTTGCATTTGAACCGCTGAGCTGTCCGATAAACGTGTTACAAGACGGTTTTGCAGGAATTTAGTCCATAAAAGACTTAAAATAGACTTGTTTTCATTGGCTACCAGTTAAATTCCGCGTTGAGTTTAAGATTTTAGTCCTGTCATTCCGTGCATTGCATGGGACTTCAGGCCAGGGTCTTATAAAGATCCCAAAAACTTGTTTTAATACCCGTAGAGACCTGGAGTTCCAGGCTGTAGCTCCCAGACTCTGGAACAATTTGCACCAGTTCCTCCGGGATCTTGACTGTGTTGCAACTTTTAAGAAACATTTGAAAACGTCACTTTTAAGTAAAGCGTTTAGTTGATGCACCTTTTAACTCTGCATTTTTAATCCACTTTATTGATTAGACCGGGCTCCTAAGGGGGCCCAGTCTGGAGTGGGAAAAAAACCTCCATAGCAAAGCACATATACATATTACAATGATGTTTCCTCTGTTGTTTTAATTGAATTGTTTTACTTCACCTATGTTTTTTACGGCGCTGTAGAGAGGCGTAGCCGGCGAACGAGCAGCGGGGCAGGGCACGCCAGAGCCCTGCCCAAGATGGCGGCAAGGATGTGGAGAGGCGGGGCGTGCCGGGATCGACGCCACAATCTGATTCAGGTGCATGGACCGCGCACCGGCACACGATTGACTTATCTCCTCACACTGCTAAAAGGGGAGAAGGAGGAGAGATCGGGGCGGAAGGAGGTGGAGAGTCCGAAGCAGTGGCTGAAGAGCCACAGAACGCAAGACACGAGAGACGAAGACGCGGTCGGCTGAAAAACCACCGAGGAGTGAGCAGCGGAGAAGGAGCTGAAAAGCGACCGGACCGGAAGGACATAATCGAGCAGGTTTGACTCTCGTTTATATTTCAATAAAGACAGTTTCTAGCGCCGTATCCGCTCGCTTCTCGTCTCTCGTGTCTTAAGTTATGTTGCTCTCCAGCCACTGCTTCGGACTCTCCACTTCCTTCCGCCCCGATCTCTCCTCCTTCTCCCCTTTTATACAATGTGAGGAGATAAGTCAATCGGACTTTTCAAATTGGACTTTTCAAATTTCCCACTAATTTTAAAACATCGAACACATCACGATAACGTAACCAACATTCGTCAGATGCTCCTAATTATTATTATGAGCAACTTACGAAGCCCAGTATTGAGTTACTCAGTAATTAATTATAATAATGTTTAATAATGATTCCATTGTTATTTATTACTTAGTAGCAGTGACGTGCGGTGAAGTTCATGGCTGGTGAGGCACTGACTTCATCACAGTCAGATTTATAAACATATGAACCCTATAGAGTATCTTATTCACCATTTGATTGGCAGCAGTTAACAGGTTATGTTTAAAAGCTCATACCAGAATTCTTCCCTGCTTGGCACTCGGCATCAAGGGTTGGATTCGGGGGTTAAATCACCAAAAATAATTCCCGGCCGCTGCTCCTCACTGCTCCCCTCACCTCCCAGGGGGTGAACAAGGGGATGGGTCAAATGCAGAGGACAAATTTCACCACACCTAGTGTGTGTGTGACAATCATTGCTACTTTAACTTAATGTAGCAGGTACTTTAGCTATTATAGTATAATATAAATAAATAACACTTATTATTATCATTATTAGCGATAATACTGCTAACATTAACAATATTAAATAATCACATGTATGTACACAATAACAAACACGCCAGTACACAATGTTGTCACTATGACAGGTGTAACAACGCTGTAGCATTAGTGTTCAATCATTGTCTTTACTGTAGCATAAAAATGCAGATGGCCTTAAAACGCCACAACAGTCAGGCACCATATGTAAGTACCCAAAATAAAGACTCGACATAAATATAAATTCAATCGGATCAGAAACATTGGAGGAAACAGGATTAAAACCCAATGCTAACCCCCCATTGAAAATACATGGGTACGGCTAGTAGATACTATTAGCAAACAAATTCACTTACCAACTCGGCGTAATATCTCAACATCGACACACTCTTTCGTCGCAACTCGGCCCTGATGGTCGGCACCTATGAGTTTACAATTAGTTGTAAAATTTTGGACGTTTTTTTTTACGATACCGGCGTAAAACATACCGGCTTCGGCCTAGCCGAGTAGTGCAAGAATGATCTCTGGGATCACTAGCGCCCAGCAGTTTTATGATTGCCCGGCACAAGAAAAACGTTACACACATACAGTTGTTGACAAAATACACTGTACGTTATATACCTCAGCTAACTAAACTTCGGAAATGTATAATATAATTCATACAGCAATACGGTCTCACTGCACAGCAGGCCATCAGTTAGCCGAGTCATTGCGCAATCATGTTGACGGGGAGGCTCAGCTGGCTGTGACTCACCGCAAGTAATTCTCAGTATTTGAACGGCTAATGTGAAAATTAAGCGATTTTGAATAAAAAGATAATTTAAAACTGGTGAAGTTAAATGGAAAATAACTTTATAGTAGAGATGCACGGTTTGTGGTCTCATCCGCGGATCGGGCGGGTGACATGACGAAAAATTAGATTTTATTAGATTCGGGCGGGTGGCGGTTGAACCATCCGGAAATATTTGATATACATGGTTCTGGGATCGGTATCCTTTATCATTCAAAGAGCCATTCAAGACCCGTGTCACAAAGCGAAGAAGACAATTGGAGACGCTATTATTCTCTTGATTGACTGCCGGCAATGGTTGTAATATAAACAATTTTAACACTCTTTTTATTATTTGCCACGCTGTGAAGCCACACCAAACAAGATTAACAAACACATTTCGGGAGAACATCCTCCCAGTCACACAACATAAACGCAACACAACAAATACCCGGAATCCTTTGTATCCATGCCAATTCCTGACTATTTTATACGGATACAAAGGATTCTGGGTATTTGTTGTGTTGCGTTTATGTTGTGCTACTGTGAGGATGTTCTTCCGAAATGTGTTTGTTAATCTTGTTTGGTGTGGCTTCACAGCGTGGTGCATATTAGTAGGTGTTAAAGTTGTTTATATCACAACCATCAGTGTACTCTGTATCACCCAGTATGCCTTTCAATCTTATACGTGTGATTGCGGAAGCTGCACACAACATGTTGCCGGACTAACATTCGGTTTGTATATGTTGTTGAAGGTGTCAAAGGCAATGGCTTCACAGCACGCCCATATTCTTGTCATCAGGATGAGCGCCATTGGATATTCGCGAGAATGTTAGCGGATCCCGTTGTCTTCATTACTCTGTGAAGCGGGTTTAAATAGCTCTGTGAGTGGTAAAAGTGGGGCGGGTGGCGGGCGGTTGCGGTTCTGATAAAATGTTGGTTCGGGTGGATGAGGACTTTGGTGATGCGGTTGCGGATGATATAATTGCCTATCCGCGCATCTCTACTTTATAATATAATTACTGTATATATATAACAATATAATTATTTTGTTTTCTTTTTACATTTTTTTCTTTCCACTGCTTAGTAGTACTTGAACGTGTCATAATGTGGGTTTAATCAGGTCTATTTTCATACAAAAGGTGCACTGGATTACAGGGCGCATTATAGGAGAGGCATGTCGGGCATCTTGAGGATGCGATCTCCCACTAGATTGTTTGCTAACAACAGAGAGAGAAAGTTGTGTGAAAAATAGACGCTGACATGGGGGGGTTGGCGAGGAACAGTCGTGTGGTAAATGTGGTAGCTACAAGGCTTATGAAGGCCTGATTGCAAAGTGCAGTCAAGTGAGGAATTGTGGCTCCGCACCCGGAACAGCAAGAACGGGCTCTGCAGAAGAGAAAAGGTTAAATGTTTCAGACACTGGCAGTGCATGCTGCAGACAGAAGCATGACATTGCCGAGTCTGCAACCGAACATGACGTCACGTGCAACAAAAGTAATGGAAAAATGGTACTGATTAAAAGACATCAAGGCCTGGATGGCCTTAAATTTCTTAACGGGGAACATAATCACCAGACCTATGCAAGCGTCAATATATACCTTGATGGTGAAGAAAAAAGACCATATATATTTTTTTTACCGATTTCCGAACTCTAAATGGGTGAATTTTGGCGAATTAAATGCCTTTCTGTTTATCGCTCTGGTGGCGATGACGTCAGAACGTGACGTCACCGAGGTAATACAGCCGCCATTTTCATTTTCAACACAATACAAACACCGGGTCTCAGCTCTGTTATTTTTCGTTTTTTCGACTATTTTTTGGAACCTTGGAGACATCATGCCTCGTCGGTGTGTTGTCGGAGGGTGTAACGACACTAATAGGGAGGGATTCAAGTTGCACCACTGGCAAGAAATCTGCCGCCAGACCCCCATTGAATGTGCTGTAGTGTCTTCACATTTGACCGGCGATGACAGACATGGCACAGAGATGTATGGATAACCTGCAGATGCATTTACAACGATAAAGTCAACGAAATCACAAAGGTGAGTTTTGTTAATGTTGAATTATGTGCTAATCAGACATATTTGGTCGCAGTGTGACTGCCAGCTAATCAATGCTAACATGCTACGCTAATCGATGCTAACATGCTATTTACCGGCAATGACAGACATGGCACAGAGATGTATGGATAACCTGCAGATGCATTTACAACGATAAAGTCAACGAAATCACAAAGGTGAGTTTTGTTAATGTTGACTTATGTGCTAATCAGACATATTTGGTTGCAGTGTGACTGCCAGCTAATCAATGCTAACATGCTACGCTAATCGATGCTAACATGCTACGCTAATCGATGCAATAATGCTATTTACCGCCGGCGATGACAGACATGGCACAGAGATGTATGAATAACCTGCAGATGCATTTGCAATGATAAAGTCAACACAATCACAATGGTGAGTTTTGTTGATGTTGACTTATGTGCTAATCAGACATATTTGGTCGCAGTGTGACTGCCAGCTAATCAATGCTAACATACTACGCTAATCAATGCTAACATGCTATTTACCGGTGATGACAGACATGGCAGGGAGATGTATGGATAACCTGTAGATGCATTTGCAACGATAAAGTCAACGAAATCACAAAGGTGAGTTTTGTTGATGTTGACTTATATGCTAATCAGACATATTTGGTCGCAGCGTGACTGCCAGCTAATCGATGCTGACATGCTATTTACCGGCGGTGCTAAAGCAGACATGGCACAGAGATGCATGGATAACCTGTAGATGCATTTGCAACGATAAAGTCAACGAAATCACAAAGGTGAGTTTTGTTGATGTTGACTTATGTGCTAATCAGACATATTTGGTTGCGGCGTGACTGCCTGCTAATCGATGCTAACATGCTATGCTAATCGATGCTAACATGTTATTTACCGGCGATGACAGACTTGGCACAGAGATGTATGGATAACCTGCAGATGCATTTGCAACGATAAAGTCAACGAAATCACAAAGGTGAGTTTTGTTGATGTTGACTTATGTGCTAATCAGACATATTTGGTCGCAGTGTGACTGCCAGCTAATCGATGCTAACATGCTATTTACCGGCGGTGCTAAAGCAGACATGGCACAGAGATGTATGGATAACCTGCAGATGCATTTGCAACTATATTACGTTTCCTTCCACCCACATTTAATGCGAAAAAAACACTTGCCAATCAACGGATTTAAGTTGCTCCAGTGTCATGAGATGCGAAAGTCCTGATCGTTTGGTCCGCACATTTTACCGGCGATGCTAACACAGCTATTCGGCCATGCTATGGCTATGAATAGCGTCAATAGCTATTCGCTCAATAGCTTCAGTTTCTTCTTCAATACTTTCACACTCCAACCATCCGTTTCAATACATGCGTAATCTGTTGAATCGCTTAAACTGCTGAAATCCGAGTCTGAATCCGAGCTAATGTCGCTATATCTTGCTGTGGTATTCCCATTGTTTGTTTACATTGGCAGCACTGTGTGACGTCACAGGGAAATGGATAGTGGTTTCGAAGATAGCGAAAATAAGGCACTTTAAAGCTTTATTTAGGGATAATCCCAGACCGGTAAAATTTTGAAAAAAACTTCAAAAAATACAACAAGCCACTGGGAACTGATTTTTTATTGTTTTTAACCCTTTTGAAATTGTGATAATGTTCCCCTTTAAATTTCAATGAAAAGAAGACAGAGGTAGTAGTGTTTGGACCTGGTGATACCTGTGACTTTGGCCCCTTGGCTTTGTACGTAAACGTGGTCACCAACCTGGGCTTTCGTGTTGACAGTGTTTTTAAATAAGACCATCAGAGGTGAAAGCCAAGGTTAAAAACCTTCTTTCTTGACAAGAGTTTGAGACAGTAATCCATGCCTTTATCACATATCGGCTGGATTACTGTATTTTGGAATAATCAATCCTCCCTCTCATGTCTGCAGCTGGTCCAAAATGCAGCTGGCCAATTTTTAACTAACACAAGAAAAAGAGAGCACATTACCCCTGTTTTGGCCTCCCTCCACTGTGTCTTTTAGAGTCCATTTTAAAATGATTTTAGTCGTTTTTAAATCCTTACGTGGTCTTGCCCTACCTTACCGCTCTGAGCGGCTCCACCTCTAGGCCCCCACCCGGTCCCTCAGGTCAGCTGATCCTGGAGGTACCCAAATCAAAGTGCAAGCTTCGAGGGGACTCTGGGGACAGGGGACTCTATTGCGAGTCCCAAACTCTGGAACCATCTCCCTCTCCATGTGAGACAGGACCCTTCTTTGGCTACTTCTAAGACCCTTCTTACAACCCATTTTTATTCACTGGCTTTTAACCCAGCATTACACTTTTAACGGTTTTTAACTTTTCAATTGCTTTTTAGCTGACAAATTGTTCTTAGGATAAATTGTATTTGCTTTTTCGATGTGTACTTCTGTTTTAAATGTTATTTTTTTTGTCTGTCCTTTGAAGTGTACAGCCCTTTGTTCGGCAACTATGGTTGTTTTTTAAGGGCTTTATAAATAAAGTTGGTATGGTATGGTAAGGTAAATCTATGCGACTGGTAGTACCAACGAAAATTATCCCCATTTGCGCTCGTGAAAAACGAACGTCAACAATGTAGATCCAATTGACTTGGCGGTAACTATAACTACTTTTTCGCCTAATTTTAGTGCCACTAAATTACAAACCCCGTTTCCATATGAGTTGGGAAATTATGTTAGATGTAAATATAAACAGAATACAATGATTTGCGAATCATTTTCAACCCATATTCAGTTGAATATGCTACAAAGACAACATATTCGATGTTCAAACTGATGAACATTTTTTTGTGTGCAAATAAACATTAACTTTAGAATATGATGCCAGCAACACGTGACAAAGAAGTTGGGAAATGTGGTAATAAATACTGATAAAGTTGAGGAATGCTCATCAAACACTTATATGGAACATCCCAAAGGTGTGCAGGCTAATTGGGAACAGGTGGGTGCCATGATTGGGTATAAAAGCAGCTTTCATGAAATGCTAAGTAATTCACAAACAAGGATGGGGTGAGGGTCACCACTTTGTAAGCAAAATGTCGAACAGTTTTAGAACAACATTTCTCAACGAGCTATTGCAAGGAATTTAGGGATTTTACCATCTATGGTCCGTAAAATCATCGAAAAGTTCAGAGAATCTGGAGAAATCACTGCACGTAAGCGATGGTATTACGAACTTTTGATCCCTCAGGCGGTACTGCAGCAAACACCGACATCAGTATGTAAAGGATATCACCACATGGGCTCAGGAACACTTCATAAAACCACTGTCAGTAACTACAGTTGGTCGTTACATCTGTAAGTGCGAGTTAAAACTCTACTATGCAAAGCCAAACCCATTTATCAACAATATCCTGAAAGTGGGCCCAAGCTCATCTAAAATCAACTGATGCAAAGTGGAAAGGTGTTCTGTGGTCTGACAAATCCACATTTCAAATTATTTTTGGAAACAGAGGATGTGGTGTCCTCCAGAACAAAGATGAAAATGACCATTCTGATTGTTATAGGCGCAAAGTTCAAAAGCCAGCATCTGTGATGGTATGGGGGTGTATTAGTGCCCAAGGCATGGGTAACTTACACATCTGTGAAGGCACCATTAATGCTTAAAGGTCCATACAGGTTTTGGAACAACATATGTTGTCATCCAAGCGGCGTTATCATGGACGCCCCTGCTTATTTCAGCAAGACAAGTGTTACAACAGCGTGGGTTCGTAAAAAAAGAGTGTGGGTACTTTCCTGGCCCGCCTGCATTCCATACATGTCTGTCATCGAAAATGTGTGGCGCATTATGAGGGTAAAATACGACAGCGGAGACCCCGGACTGTTGAACGACTGAAGCTCTACATAAAACAAGAATGGGAAAGAATTCCACTTTCAAAGCTTCAATAATTAGTTTCCTTCAGTTCCCAAAAGTTAATTGAGGGTTGTTAAAAGAAAAGGTGATGTAACACAGTGGTGAACATGCCCTTTCCCAACTACTTTGGCACGTGTTGCAGCCATCAAATTCTAAGTTAAATTTTATTTGCAAAAAAAAATAAAGTTTATGATTCTGAACATCAAATATCTTGTCTTTGTAGTGCATTCAACTAAATATGGGTTGAAAATAAATTGCAAATCATTGTATTACGTTTATATTTACATCTAACACAATTTCCCAACTCATATGGAAACTGGGTTTGTAGTATAGTAATTAAAAAAAGACCGCACAATGTGTCTGGTACACAGTATAAGGTTACAAGATGTGCATTTATAGTGCCGTGTACCCAGCTGTGGACTCACACACAAAATTAATGCCTTATTTGACTTAGTGCAGGGGTCGGCAACCTTTACCACTCAAAGAGCCATTTCGACCCGTTTCACAAAATGAGGAAGACAATGGGAGCCGCAACTATTCTCGCCAATATCTGCTGGTGGTCACCCAGATGACAAGAATAAGGGCGTGCTATGAAGCCATTGCCTTGAACACCCTCTACAACATGTACAAACTGCTTGCCAGTCCAGCAACATGTTCTGAGAGGCTTCCGCAGATGCACGCACACGACTGGAAGGCATACTGGGTGACACAGAGTACACTGACGGTTGTGATATAAACAACTTTAACACTCCTACTAATATGCGCCACATTGCGAACCAACACAAAAGAAGAATGACAAACACATTTCGTGAGAAAATCTTCACAGTAACACAACATAAACGCAACACAACAAATGCCCAGAATCCTTTGCATCCATGAAAAATACTGACTATATTATACAACATGGGTGTCAAACTCCGGCCTGCGGGCCAATTTTGGCCCGATTTTCCCGACAGACTCCCGAAGTTCAGTGTCCCTCCCGAATTTCATCCGGGACATCAATATTTGGGGTGGGCTTTAAAGGCACTGCCTTTGGCGTTCTCTACAACCTGTCTCCACGTCCGCTTTTCCTCCATACAAACAGCTTGCTGGCCCAGTCACATATTATATATGCGGCTTACACACACACACAAGTGAATGCAAGGCATACTTGGTCAACAGCCATACAGGTCACACTGAGGGTGGCCGTAAAAAAAACTTTAATACTGTTACAAATATGCGCCACACTGTGAACCCACACCAAACAAGAATGACACATTTCGGGAGAACATCCGCACCATAACACAACAGGACAAGTACCCAGAACGCCTTGCAGCACTAACTCTTCCGGGACGCTACAATATACACCCCCCGCTATCACCAAACCCCGTCTACTTCAACCCCACCGCCGAAAAGAGGCATTCAATTTTTATTTCAATTTTATTTGATATGCCATTGATATTTTTGAATTATTATTATTATTTGAAACTCGATTTTGCATGTCACTATAAAGTTATATAAGCCTTGCTTGTTCAATATTCAATGCAAAACTTGTTTGGGTCCCTATTAAAAGGTTAATTTGTTCAACCTCCGCCCGGGGCTTTGTTCGGTTTTAAATTTTGGCCCACTCTGTATTTGAGTTTAACACCCGTTATACACCGTGAGAGCACCAAACCCCGCCCACCTCTACCACGCAGGGAGGGGGGGGGGGGTCGCAGGGTGTATAACATAGTCAGGTTTTGTCACGGATGCAAAGGATTCTGGGTATTTGTTGTGTTGCGTTTATGTTGTGTTACCGTGAGGATTTTCTCCCGAAATGTGTTTGTCATTCTTCTTTTGAGTGGGTTCACAATGTGGCGCATATTAGTAGGAGTGTTAAAGTTTTTTATATCACAACCGTCGGTGTACTCTGTGTCACCCAGTATGCCTTGCGATCTCATACATGTGCCGATAGAAGCGGCGAAACGCATGTGTCCGGTCGGCACGCAAATAGCATTCCGTGAATGGTGGGCGCGATGGCGATCAAGAGGACATTAAGAGTAATATCATCACAACACGCCCTTAATATTGTAGTCCGAGTGAAAATCGGAGAACGTTGACTCCGGGTGATGTCCGGGAGAGGCATTGAATTCCGGAATCTCCCCGCATTAATTTGGGGGGCCGGCGATTGTGCAGCTGAGCCGCATGGCGGAGATGCGGATGAGGGGACAGGACTGCAGAGTTTGGAGGGACTGGAGGAGATGCGGATGAGGGGACAGGACTGCGGAGCTAGCACTGAGCGCTGGGACGGAGAGGCTTCGTGGTGTCTTGGCTGGGTGAGCAGGTGTCGGACACCTCAGTCTCCTTGGACGTATCATCGCTCATCCATGCGGACTGGACACTGGCCGAGAGTGGAGTCGGCTGTCCTGGTTGCTTTGTTGGGTCTGCTCCTGTCTCTGGCCATGCTCCCTCCACCCCAGCGGACGATGGCGTGGAACACCGCAGAGTCCACCACAGTGGATATGTTTCTTTTAGTTTTTATTCATAGCTGTATGTAGAAGTGTCTGCTTGTATCTGCTGCTTTAATGTCTTTAATGTCCTCTGTGTTCTTTGATGTTTGATGTTTCCCTCTTACACACATGTGTACCATGGCTATGAGTTGTTGGTTTTTTCCCTTGGCCTCAGTCTGCACCCCCTCTCCAGGGCCCAGGCTAAGACCGATTTTTATTTTATTTTATTTTAATCTTCTATTTTTTTCTCCCATTCCCTCCCCCCCCACCTTGTTTACCTGTATCTCATCTTTTTTGTAAGGGGCGCTGGAAGCCGGCAGACCCGTCAGCGATCCTGTTCTGTCTCCCTGTAATGTTTGTCTAAACTTGAAGGGGATTGTACTGAAAATTTTAATTTTCCTGAAGGAACTCTCCTGACGGAATAAATAAAGTACTATCTAATCTAATCTAATCTAATCAGAGTTGCCAAAGAGCCGCGGGTTGCCGACCACTGACTTAGTGGAAGTAAAATGACCAAGAGACTTGACAGGTCACGTAGATGGAACATGAATATTGCAGATCTGACAATAAAATCTGCACAGCCCATCTGTTTGAATGATATATGGAGAACCAGGGGACAAAGGAAGCTCTTTCATTCTTCCGGTGTGTCACTTCTATCCTATTTTTACCTTTTTGTAATGTTAATCAAAGATCAGTCTGTCGGGACACTGTCAACTTTCTGTATACGTTTGAAAAGTTACATTTCAAAGCGTTTGGTCAGAGCAACTTTAATGATTGCAATAGATTTTTTGTCTGTGTCCTAGCGCCCTTCCTAATCACCCTTCAAGCCGGCAGACATGCCAGTCCCTCTGCACACCTTGATGCTGCCAGCTCTCATGGCCCCTACCTGTCCTGATTCGCACTTTGATGTATGCTCTAGAAATAGGCATACATTGTATGCAAGAGAGCAGCATGACAAGGGCTCCCATTCCCCTTTTACTGTCTTCTCTTTGATTAATTTGCGGGTCCAAAGCAGTAACGTCCTCTGACACTAATTTCCTATGTTACATGACATCTCTGTAGTTGGGAGGACCAGAAAAGGTCCAAGGATGCTGAATTCTTTCCTGTAATAAATCATTAGACAGTTTGGTCCTGTGTGTCCTAAATGACGAATACAAATGAACTTGTCCGCTTTAATAAGACCTTCCATCACCTGAACATGTTCAGTGTGGAAGGCAAGTATTTCAAATAATAGCGGTTTTGCCCCAACTTTACAAATTCCGTGGGGTTTTTCAAAACCCCACCGTGTTGCTGCCAAAAATACCACAGTAACAAAATGTTTACCAAATGTTTTACAAACCCCGTTTCCATATTGTGTTAGATGTAAATATAAACAGAATACAATGATTTGCAAATAATTTTCAACCCATATTAAATTGAATGCACTACAAAGACAACATATTTGATGTTCAAACTAATAAACCTTTATTATTTTTTGTTTGCAAATAATAATTAACTTAGAATTTCATGGCTGCAACACGTGCCAAAGTAGTTGGGAAAGGGCATGTTCACCAATGTGTTACATCACCTTTTCTTTTAACAACACTCAAACGTTTGGAAACTGAGGAAATTAATTGTTGACACTTTGAAAGTGGAATTCTTTCCCATTCTTGCTTGATGTACAGCTTAAGTTGTTCAACAGTCGGGGGTCTTGTTGTCGTATTTTACGTTTCATAATGCGCAACAAATTTTTGATGGGTGACATGTCTGGACTGCAGGCAGGCCAGGAAAGTAACCGCACTCTTTTACTATGAAGCCACGCTGTTGTAACACCTGGCTTGGCATTGTTTTGCTGAAATAAGCAGGGGCGTCCATGACAGTGGTTTAATGAAGTGTTCCTGAGCCCATGTGGTGATATCCTTTACACACTGATGTCGGTTTTGGTTGCAGTACCGCCTGAGGGATAAAAGGTCCGTAATATCATCGCTTACGTGCAGTGATTTTTCCAGATTCTCTAAACCTTTTGATGATTTTACGGACCGTAGATGGTAAAATCCCGAAATTCCTTGCAATAGCTCGTTGAGAAAAATTCTAAAACTGTTCGACAATTTGCTTACAAAATGGTGACCCTCGCCCCGTCCTTGTTTGTGAATTACTTAGCATTTCATGGAAGCTGCTTTTATACCCAATCATGGCACCCACCTGTTCCCAATTAGCCTGCACACCTGTGGGATGTTCAGTTTGAACATCAAATATTTGTAGCATATTCAACTGAATATGGGTTGAAAAGGATTTGAAAATCATTGTATTCCGTTTATATTTACATCTAACACAATTTCCCAACTCATAAAAAAAACTGGGTTTGTAAATAAATCCATAAAATATTTAGCTATAGCAGGTTTTTAACTATTACGCTAATATTATTCTCAATGCCAGATTTCAAAGTAAATAGAGAATATGAAGATGTATGTAGGTTAAAGCGCCCCAGTTTTGCACAATTATAAAATTAATCAAACTGCCAACAAACCTTATCTCAAGTGACTGTGAGATTGACAGTTTTGAAGTTACTTTGGAGGCCAACCCAGTCAGATGGCTGACTTCAATTAGGAAACTGTGCCAGAGGAGGAAATGTGGCATCTCCCAACTTAATACAAATGAAAGAGCAGTTGGCAATAACATGGAGGGATATCAAGTGGCTCTAGCACCCTCTAACCAAGTGATTGAATCATTTCTTGATATGGAAGAATGAATGATGAGGAACAGAAAGTATTTGCACAGTATTTCCCTAAATGGGGAAATGTAAATCCGAGATCAATGTGAAATTAGAATGAACTTGCATACAGTCTGCATCATTGGATTGAAATATGATGATTGGCTGTAAGATACAAACAATAGCCTGAATGCCCTCAAATGACCTTGATTATCTGTTCTATTCCACTTTCCAACTAATACATCTGACCATAGATTGTTTGACAAGTGGCTTTTCCTGGGAGAATGAGTACTGCGACCCTGGGAGAAGGGTGATTGCTCTGTCTCAATTCACCCACGGTCGGTTTAAGGCTTATTACACAGTAATCTCTTGAAGTTTTCATCCTTCCAGGACAAGCCTTGCAGCAGAAAAACCACATAAAATTGGAGAGGAAGTCAAAGGTGAGTTTACCCACAATTTATTCAGTTATTTTACAGCGGGTAAAATCGAAAATCATGTCAAGTAGCCTTCAGTTTATCAAGCGGAGTCTTGACAGAGGTATCGGCCAGGTTCTACGTGCACAAGACACGGAATTTGACTCATACAATCTTAAAATATAATGAGCCCAACAATAGAGTTGTAGTTTGTCAAAGGTACAAACAATAGGCATTTGTGATTACACTTCCCAGGTATCGAACCACAAACCAAAACTCCGCTCTCCCGCACACTATATTTCAGACGAGCAAACACATCTGGTTGGATTTATGGACTCTAAATATTGAGTGTCAGAATTATAATTACAAGATTCCTATACATCAAGGGTCGGCAACCCGCGTCTCTTTGATCTCTCTGATTTGGCTCAGCTGCATACTTGCCGACACCCCCGAATTTTTCGGGAGGTTTCCGAATTTCGATGCCTCTCCCAGGAATCTCTCGGGGTAAATATACTCCGATATCCACCTGGACTTATTATTATTGAGGGCGTGCCGTTATGATAATGCTGTTAACTTCCTTCAAAACATGTCGTCTCGCCCGCTTTCACATCGTGCTATCTGCGTACCGACCAGTCACAGGTCGAATGCGGTCTCTGTCGACACATGCAAGTGATATAAACAATTTTAACACTCTCACTAATATGCGCCACACTGTGAACCCATACCAAACAAGAATGACAAACACATATCGGGAGAAAATCCGCACTGTAACACAACATAAACACAACTGAAAAAATACCCAGAATACCATGCATCCCTAACTCTTCCGGGCTACATTATACACCCTCCCATCCCCGCCCACCTCAACCGACGCACGGAGGGGTGGTGGGGGGATTTGTGGTAGCGGGGGTGTGTAATGTAGCCCGGAATAATTAGGGATACATGGGATTCTGGGTATTTGTTCTGTTGTGTGCGTGTTGTGTTAAAGTGCAGATGTTCTCCCGAAATGTGTTTGTCATTCTTGGGTTCACAGTGTGGCACATATTAGTAAGAGTGTTAAAGTTGTTTAAACGGGCACTCTCAGTGTGACCTGTATGGCTGTTGATCAAGTATAACTTGCAGTCACTTGCGTGTGTCAGCGGTAGCCACACACACTTTTACCGCATGCCTTGAATAAGGCAGGGGTGAGAAGAGGTTTTAAATTAATTAGCGCCCTGGCGGCTATTCAAGGAACTACGGTATTTCATTATAAATTTCAAAAGAGTGTTGTGGCTCCCATTGTTTTCTTTATTTTGTGAAACTGTTGGGATATCGCATGGCTGCAGTTGTGTGTCCCCGAGTATGCAAAAATCCAGGAGAGTTGAGTGAAGGTAAGAGGAATTTAATACACATAAGAAAATAACAAAAGCAAACATAAAGCAGTCGTGCAAAGTAACGTTCTCAACATGATATTAACTTCGAGCACTGAAGAGTGCTCGAGTGAAACATAAATAGACCTATGTTGATTGACAGCAGCTGAGGACCGCTGCCAATCAACGGCAAGTGTGACAAAAACAGTGCTCAGCGGAGTAAACAGGAAGTACGAAAAAATAAGAGCACTGAACAGGAAATAAAGTACAAAACATGAAAAACTATCAGAAATTAAGTGACAGATTGTCACAGAAACGGGTTAAAATGGCTCTTTGAGTGGTAAGGGTTGCCGACCCCTGCTATACTTTTACAAATCTGATGCATTTTATGATTATTTAGGCTTTTACTTTATATAATAACTGGTGTTTATTCCTGAGACTAACATTGGATATCATGGCATTCATAAACATGGATACATTGTTACCTGACTGCATAAAGTTCTCAGTAAACTGTCAACTGTGTAATCAGTTTATTTATGCATTTTTTAAAGTGTGTTACTATTTCATGGGTTGTTGTCACTATATGTAGATGTTAAGATTTCCTTTGCATATTGTTTTGTCAAACATTAAATATACAAAACCCAAAACCAGTGAAGTTGACACGTTGTGTATTTCATAAATAAAAAACAGAATACAATAATTACAGAGAAGCCGGCGGCGTTTCTGGATGTTGTTGATAAATGGCTTTCGCTTTGCATAGTAGAGCTTTAACTTGCACTTACAGATGTAGCGACAAACTGTATTTAGTGACAGTGGTGTTCTGAAGTGTCCCTGAGCAATGTGGTGATATCCTTTAGAGATTGATGTCGGTTTTTGATACAGTGCCGTCTGAGGGATCAAAGGTCACGGTCATTCAATGTTGGTTTCTAACCATGCCGCTTACGTGGGGGGATTTCTCCAGATTCTCTGAACCTTTTGATGATATTATGGACCGTAGATGTTGAAATCCCTAAATTTCTTGTAATTGCACAGTGAGAAACGTTGTTCTTGAACTGTTTGACTATTTGCTCACGCAGTTGTGGACAAAGGGGTGTACCTCGCCCCATCCTTTCTTGTGAAAGACTGAGCATTTTTTGGGAAGCTGTTTTTATACCCATTCATGGCACCCACTAGCCTGCAGACCTGTGGGATGTTCCAAATAAGTGTTTGATGAGCATTCCTCAACTTTAATCAGTATGTTTTGCCACCTTTCCCAACTTCTTTGTCACCTGTCATCAGTTTGAACATCAAATATGATGTCTTTGTAACATAATTAACTGAATATGGGTTGAAAAGGATTTGCAAATCATTGTATTCCGTTTATATTTACATCAAACACAATTTCCCAACTCATGTGGAAACGGGGTTTGGGAAATTGCTGCTTGACAACTAAAACACAACACATAGAAATACTTTTGTGACATCCTGGGTAATTTGTCGAAGTTAGTACTGGGCTTTGATGTGATGAACAAACGGGTTTCTGTTCTGCAAAAACTTGGTCAACTTGGCAGTCGCAGATCTGATCATTAACTTTGGTGTTAGCATATTGTGTTTTTAGTCCTTCATTATCATTCCACATTGCTCACAAGACTCACCAAAAGTGTTAGGCAAAAAAAAAATACTGAGTTACTACAGTTGCACATTATTTTCTACAAAAGTTGTTGAATTACTAACAGATTTACTCTTTATTGAATTACTGGGGAAAATAATTCAACGTTCATACATCTGGTGGATGCAGCTGAGATATGCTTCATGTTATGGTAATGACTTTTGAGTTTTGTGGGTTTGGCAGTTGTTTTATTAGTCATTACCTTCTTGGCCATTGTTTTGTTATGCACCTTTTATTTTTTCTGTTTGTAGACAATCCTGTGCCTGAGGACGGGCAGAGCCAGGAGTCACACCTGAGACTGATCAGGCCATTTAGGCCTAATTTGTTTGTTGTGGTTCGTTACTTCTATGTTCTGCCTTGGTGTCCTGGAGATCCCTGTATTTGTAAGTATTTGCAGTTGTTTTTTACTCTTGGCTTCTTGCTTTCTCATCCTTGTTTTGGTAACTAGTTTTTTTTTATGTTATTTTTCTGGCTTCACGTCACATTTTTCAGTTACCCTTTTAACCCAAGCAGTATTCCCTCGCTTTTTGTTGGCGGACTATTTACTGTTTATTCCTCATTTTTGCTTCTGCTGTACCTTGTATCTTTCATCAAGCCTCATGCTTTGCTTTTTGTTGTACTTTGTGTTTCCTCCGCAGTGATCTAGGCCAGGGGTGTCAAAGTCAAATACAGAGTGGGCCAAAATTTAAAACTGAACAAAACCACGGGCCAAGGTTGAACAATTTAATCTTTTAAATAGGAACCCAAACAAGTTTTGCATTGAATATTAAACAAGCAAGGCTTATATAACTTTATAGTGACATGTAAAATCAAGTTTTAAATACTAATAACAATAATAGTTAAAAAGTATCAATGGCATATCAAAAACATTTTTAATAAAAATTGAATGCCTCTTTTCTATTTGCAGCCTTCGGAGGTAAATATCAAAATAAACTTTTTCCGCAGGCTAATAATACATTTGCAAATAAAATAACAATAATGAATGAATCAAACATTCAAGCCTTGAAGTAGCAAGAGAAAGTGCATGAGTAAAATGTTAATTATTGCTGGGGGGAGGTATATTTTAGCGTCCCGGAAGAGTTAGTGCTGCAAGGGTTTCTGGGTATTTGTTCTGTTGTGTTTGTTGTATTACGGTGCGGATGGTCTCCCGAAATGTGTCTGTTATTCTTGTTTGGTGTGGGTTGACAGTGTGGTGCATATTTGAAAAAAAAAGTCTGCGGCTATAGAGCGTTTTCCGTTCGGGCTCCAGTACTCTGGAATGCCCTCCCGGTAACAGTTCGAGATGCTACCTCAGTAGAAGCATTTAAGTCTCACCTTAAAACTCATCTGTATACTCTAGCCTTGAAATAGACCTCCTTTTTAGACCAGTTGATCTGCCGCTTCTTTTCTTTCTCCTATGTCCCCCCCTCCCTTGTGGAGGGGGTCCGGTCCGATGACCATGGATGAAGTACTGGCTGTCCAGAGTCGAGATCCAGGATGGACCGCTCGTCGGGACCCAGGATGGACCGCTCGCCTGTATCGGTTGGGGACATCTCTACGCTGCTGATCCGCTTGAGATGGTTTCCTGTGGACGGGACTCTCACTGCTGTCTTGGAGCCACTATGGATTGAACTTTCACAGTATCATGTTAGACCCGCTCGACATCCATTGCTTTCGGTCCCCTAGAGGGGGGGGGTTGCCCACATCTGAGGTCCTCTCCAAGGTTTCTCATAGTCAGCATTGTCACTGGCATCCCACTGGATGTGAATTCTCCCTGCCCACTGGGTGTGAGTTTTCCTTGCCCTTTTGTGGGTTCTTCCGAGGATGTTGTAGTCGTAATGATTTGTGCAGTCCTTTGAGACATTTGTGATTTGGGGCTATATAAATAAACATTGATTGATTGATTGATTTTGTTGGCGGACTATTTACTGTTTATTCCTCATTTTTGCTTCTGCTGTACCTTGTATCTTTCATCAAGCCTCATGCTTGGCTTTTTGTTGTACTTTGTGTTTCCTCCGCAGTGATCTAGGCCAGGGGTGTCAAACTCAAATACAGAGTGGGCCAAAATTTAAAACTGAACAAAACCACGGGCCAAGGTTGAACAAAAAAACCTTTTAATAGAGACCCAAACAAGTTTTGCATTGGATATTGAACAAGCAAGGCTCGTATAACTTTATAGTGACACGTAAAATCAAGTTTTAAATAATAATAACAATTAAAAAATATCAATGGCATATCAAATACAATTTTAATAAAAATTGAATGCCTCTTTTCTATTTGCAGCCTTCTGAGGTAAATATCAAAATAAACTTTTTCCACAGGCTAATAATACATTTGCAAATAAAATAAAAAATAATGAATGAATCAAACATTCAAGCCTTGAAGTAGCAAGAGAAAGTGCATGAGTAAAATGTTAATTATTGCTGGGGGGAGGTATAATTTAGCGTTCCGGAAGAGTTAGTGCTGCAAGGGTATTCTGGGTATTTGTCCTGTTGTGTTTATGTTGTGTTACGGTGCGGATGTTCTTGTTTGTTATTCTTATTTGGTGTGGGTTCACAGTGTGGTGCATATTTGTAACAGTATTAAAGTTGTTTATACGACCACCCTCAGTGTGACCTGTATGGCTGTTGAACAAGTGTGCCTTACATTCACTTGTGTGCGGAAAAGCCGCATAAATTATGTGACTGGATTGGCACGCTATTTGTATGTAGGAAAAGCGGACGTGACGACAGGTTGTAGAGGACACGCTAAAGGCAGTGCCGTTAAGGCACGCCCCCAATATTGTCGTCAAGGTGGAATTCGGGAGAAATTCGGGAGAATGGTTGCCCCCGGGAGATTTTCGGGAGGGGCACTGAAATTTGGGAGTCCGGGAAAATCGGGAGGGTTGGCAAGTATGAGTATTACCGGTGAATGCGGTGTATAATACCGGCGGGCCAGCTCAAATGTTAATTTCATATTGCCTCAAGGGCCAAATGAAATTAAACGGCGGGCCGAATTTGGCCCGCGGGCCAGAGTTTGACACCCATGATCTAGGCGATTACCAGTGGCTCGGATGCCCTTTCTATTGTATTGACAAGCTCAAAGTGAGGCAGGTAAATTAAGCCTTCTGCCAGCCTTGTAGTATGTTTGAGCATATTTGTCGAGCAAAGTAAATGTTGGTCTATGCATGGTTGCCAATAAAGTAACTTGTATTCATTCACTGGTAATTAAAGGCCTACTGAAACCCACTACTACCGACCACGCAGTCTGGTAGTTTATATATCAATGATGGAATATTAACATTGCAACACATGCCAATACGGCCAGGGACCCTCTTCGAAACACGACCTTTCGAAATGTTCGCTGCATAAAACACTGTACTTTGTGTGTGTGTGGTCCAATCCAACCAGGTTCGCTTGACCGCTCTGTTCCATAGTAAAGCTTCACCGTCATCTTTCGGGAATGTAAACAATGAAACACCGGCCGTGTTTGTGTTGCTAAAGCTGGCCACAATACACCGAGTCCCACCTACAGCTTTCTTCTTTGATGTCTCCATTATTCATTGAAGAAATTGCAAAAGATTCAGCATCACAGATGTCCTGAATACCGTGGAATTATGCGATGAAAACAGGCGACTTATAGCTGGGAACGGTGCTGAAACAAAATGTCCTCTACGATGTGTAACGTCACGCGCATGTGTCATCATCACGTTTCAGCAGGATAAATTTGGCGCAAAATTTAAAATAGCAATTTAGTAAACTAAAACGGCCCTATTGGCATGTGTTGCAATGTTAATATTTCATCATTGATATATAAACTATCAGACTGCGTGGTCGGTAGTAGTGGGTTTCAGTAGGCCTTTCATTGATTCAGAAAGGCATTCACAACTTCCATGTATCTTTCCATACCAAAAATGTCTTAAAACATTACTGGTGCCTATATCAGCCCTCATCTCACACAGTTGCTCGATGCGCATGCAAATCATATGACTTAGTAGCAAGACAGATGAATACAAAAATATCCAAGACACTTCAATAGTTATTTTAAGTTCCAACAAAAAAGACTGACGCAAAAGGTGCGAATGAAAATAAGTCACCCTTCAACACTTTCGGAACATGATGAAAGGAATTTTACAACGGTTGTGTCAAACTGCATTAGTTGGCATACCTTTTGATTTGAGCCCTCTGCCTCACAGACTAGGACGGCTCTGATATGCTGTCAGACTTTGAATCTAAGGATAAAAATGCAGTATTATTAAGCTTTAACGAGTATAATGTTGACGTATCTATAATAAAAACAATAATTACAACCAAACAATATGCTTTATTTCTTTTTTGATTGATCGAAACTTTTATTAGTAGATTGCACAGTACAGTACATATTCCATACAATTGACCACTAAATGGTAACACCCGAATAAGTTTTTCAACTTGTTTAAGTCGGGGTCCACGTTAATCAATTCATGGTATTTCTCTCAAGTTTATATCGAAAATGTCTGAAAAGCGACCTCCTCTCTGTATCCACCATTGTAACAAACAATTAAACCTATATGAATGTGTGATACTGTTAGAATAATTATGTATATATTATCATCATAACTTTATGCTTAAGGGCCGTTGATATAAATTATTGTCAATTGTGCTTACGTGGTATTTTTGTATCTATGCAAGCTGGTAATCCAAAAGATTGTCAGTTGTTTTTATAAGTGTTGTTTCCGGGGTCCCCCAGGGCTCAATCGTTGCCCCAATCTTATTTGCGCTTTACCTTCTCCCCCTTGGTTCTATTTTTAGGAAGTATGGTATGGCAGTTCATTTTTATGCTGACGATTGCCAGATCTATTTTCCCATGGCACAAAATAACACTGTTCAACGTCTCATTGACAGCCTACACGACATCAAAGCCTGGCTTTCAGCTAACTTCCTGAGTCTAAATCAATCAATCAATCAATCAATGTTTACTTATATAGCCCTAAATCACTAGTGTCTCAAAGGGCTGCACAAACCACCACGACATCCTCGGTAGGCCCACATAAGGGCAAGGAAAACTCACACCCAGTGGGACGTCGGTGACAATGATGACTATGAGAACCTTGGAGAGGAGGAAAGCAATGGATGTCGAGCGGGTCTAACATGATACTGTGAAAGTTCAATCCACAATGGATCCAACACAGTCGCGAGAGTCCAGTCCAAAGCGGATCCAACACAGCAGCGAGAGTCCCGTTCACAGCGGAGCCAGCAGGAAACCATCCCAAGCGGAGGCGGATCAGCAGCGCAGAGATGTCCCCAGCCGATCCACAGGCAAGCAGTACATGGCCACCGGATCGGACCGGACCCCTCCACAAGGGAGAGTGGGACATAGAAGAAAAAGAAAAGAAACGGCGGATCAACTGGTCTAAAAAGGGAGTCTATTTAAAGGCCAGAGTATACAAATGAGTTTTAAGGTGAGACTTAAATGCTTCTACTGAGGTGGCATCTCGAACTGTTACCGGGAGGGCATTCCAGAGTACTGGAGCCCGAACGGAAAACGCTCTATAGCCCGCAGACTTTTTTTGGGCTTTGGGAATCACTAATAAGCCGGAGTCCTTTGAACGCAGATTTCTTGCCGGGACATATGGTACAATACAATCGGCAAGATAGGATGGAGCTAGACCGTGTAGTATTTTATACGTAAGTAGTAAAACCTTAAAGTCACACCTTAAGTGCACAGGAAGCCAGTGCAGGTGAGCCAGTACAGGCGTAATGTGATCAAACGTTCTTCCATCCATCCATCCATCATCTTCCACTTATCCGAGGTCGGGTCGCGGGGGCAGCAGCCTAAGCAGGGAAGCCCAGACTTCCCTATCTCCAGCCACTTCGTCTAGCTCTTCCCGGGGGATCCCGAGGCGTTCCCAGGCCAGCCGGGAGACATAGTCTTCCCAACGTGTCCTGGGTCTTCCCCGTGGCCTCCTACCAGCTGGACGTGCCCTAAACACCTCCCTAGGGAGGCGTTCGGGTGGCATCCTGACCAGATGCCCGAACCACCTCATCTGGCTCCTCTCGATGTGAAGGAGCAGCGGCTTTACTTTGAGTTCCTCCCGGATGGCAGAGCTTCTCACCCTATCTCTAAGGGAGAGACCCGCCACACGGCGGAGGAAACTCATTTCGGCCGCTTGTACCCATGATCTTATCCTTTCGGTCATGACCCAAAGCTCATGACCATAGGTGAGGATGGGAACGTAGATCGACCGGTAAATTGAGAGCTTTGCCTTCCGGCTCAGCTCCTTCTTCACCACAACGGATCGATACAACGTCCACATTACTGAAGACGCCGCACCGATCCGCCTGTCGATCTCACGATCCACTCTTCCCCCACTCGTGAACAAGACTCCTAGGTACTTGAACTCCTCCACTTGGGGCAGGGTCTCCTCCCCAACCCGGAGATGGCACTCCACCCTTTTCCGGGCGAGAACCATGGACTCGGACTAGGAGGTGCTGATTCTCATTCCGGTCGCTTCACACTCGGCTGCGAACCGATCCAGTGAGAGCTGAAGATCCCGGTCAGATCAAACTTTCTTGTTCTTGTCAAAAGTCTAGCAGCCGCATTTTGTACCAACTGTAATCTTTTAATGCTAGACATGGGGACAAAACAGAAGTTATGTTGTTCGGTCCAAGTCGCTCTCCCTCCCCCAACGTTGACCTCGGCACTCTGACACCGTATCTCAGCAACTGTGTCACAAACCTGGGGGTAAAGTTCGACTCAGATTTTAAATTCGAAAAACAAATCAGCAGCGTCGTTCAAAAAAGCTTTTATCGATTACGCCAAATGGCGAAAGCGAAACCGCTTCTGTCAGGACATGACCTTGAGAATTTAATTCACGCCTTTATCTCGAATCGTTTAGACTACATTAGCCAGGCCTCCCTCGCCCGCCTTCAGCTCGTGCAAAACTCTGCTGCTCGCCTGCTAACACAGACCCGCAGACGTGAGCACATCACCCCAATATTAGCGTCCCTTCACTGGCTCCCTGTGCGTTATCGAATCAATGTTAAACTCCTATTTGTTTTTAAAAGTCTAAACAACCTTGCGCCAACATATCTCTCCGACCTCCTTCAGCCTTATTGGCCCACTCGATCCCTAAGATCAGCCGATCAGCTGCTACTGACGACCCCTGACACAAATGCTGAAGCTTAGAGGTGACAGAGCTTTCGCCGCTGCTGCTCCCAAACTCTAGAATGACCTACCTCTGAGTGTTAGACAAGCCTCCTCTCTTCCTGTTTTTAAATCTGTCTTAAAAACACACTTTTATTCCTTGCAGTGATATCCATCCTGCAATGGCGCCCCATTATACACCTGCTGTGAACCTGTGTTTATGTTTTATTTATTTATTTTGTATCCTGTTCTGTTTTTGTTGTGTTGTTTGCTCGGTCTTCGTATTATCTTTTAACCTGTCCATTGTACAGCACTTTGGCTACCCCTGTAGTAAATTTTAAATGTGCTTTATAAATGAAGTTGATTTGATTTGTTTCCAGACTCGGCCGAACATTGGGTTCCGGGAACAGACAAAGCAGAGACTGGGCGATAGCACCAAGTGTCAACACATTTGCATTTTTGTATAAAATCATACATTGTGTCTAAAAGGAGTTGTCATGTCTACCCCCTTCCCTTAGCGACAGTGATGTAATGGGGACTTTCCTAATAAATACAGGAGGCACGCGGGCTTGATTTTTTAGAATGTAGTTTGGATCTGTAATTAGAGTACAGCCAAAACACGTGTCTCCTCATGAGCTCTATTGAACTCTGTCTCTGCATGATTCCTTGCTTCTCGTCTGATTAATAGATGTCATCAGTGTTCGCACCTGACAGATACATGTTTAATCTCACACTTGAAATGTTTTATTTTCTTAAAATCCAGCCAGGGTCCTGTTACCAATAACTGAAAAAAATATTACTTGTATGAAGATAACACCCATTTACCAGTTAATTTAGTCCAGTTCAGAGTCATTGCGTGAAGTTGTCCCGCTTGAACCATCTGGTTTGGTCCCTGGAGATGATCATTCCATAACAAATGGATGTTCTCCCGAAATGTGTCTGTTATTCTTGTTTGGTGTGGGTTCACAGTGTGGTGCATATTTGTAACAGTATTAAAGTTGTTTATACGACCACCCTCAGTGTGACCTGTATGGCTGTTGAACAAGTGTGCCTTGCATTCACTTGTGTGCGTAAAAGCCGCATATATTATGTGACTGAATTGGCATGCTATTTCTTTGTAGGAAAAGCGGACGTGACGACAGGTTGTAGAGGACGCTAAAGGCAGTGCCGTTAAGGCACGCCCCCAATATTGTCGTCCAGGTGGAAACCGGGAGAAATTCGGAAGAATGGTTGCCCCGGGAGTCATTTAGTGTCATTTGTAGTCAGTTTAGTGTCATTTGTAGTCTCATGTGTTAGCCTAATTTATCCATCCACCCGTAGCACAATACAAATTGAAGCCCAACTCTACACTACTAAAAATTCAATTGTGGAGAGGCGCACCCGGCGAATGAGCAGCAGGGCAGGGCATGCTGGAGCTCGGCCCAAGATGGCGGCAAGGAGGCGCAGAATACGGCCGAGCGGAGAGGCGGGGCGTGCCGGGAGTGACGCTACAAGCGAGATCAGGTGCGTGGCTCGCACACCGGGACACAATCAA
The DNA here is from genome assembly GCF_033978795.1 of Nerophis ophidion. Classification (NCBI taxonomy): domain Eukaryota; kingdom Metazoa; phylum Chordata; class Actinopteri; order Syngnathiformes; family Syngnathidae; genus Nerophis; species Nerophis ophidion. Next base: position 37,785,416 of record NC_084632.1, on the reverse strand, counting down.
AGAATCTCCTCTGGCTGTATAAAAGGGCAGCAGCGGAGGAGGGTGAGGAAGAACCTGAGTACCGAAAGCAACAGAGAGCAAGACGACGACGAAAAGGCCGACTGAAGCAACCGAGGAGCGAGCAGCAGAGAAGGAGCTGAAAAGTTACCCGACCTGAAGACAAGCTTTGATTGAAAAATAAAGCGTGTCAATCCTGTTCGAAAGAGATGTCCTTCCTTGATGGCCCATTGAACCCGCACGACGGCAAGCGACTGTCACATCCATATAATAAAAAGTTTAACAGTCTGAAGTACATGTTGGCATTAAGAAAAGTTAGCGTATGTTCCGGTAGTGAAAACCAGTGGTGGTGGATCCAGATGGCTGTTGTACAGCAGGGACCTATCGGACTACAAAAGGGGCTTAAATCTTCCTGCGAAAAAGCAGATACAAGCAATAAAATCTAACTATGCAATGAAATAGATCCCTATACTCTATTAAAAAAAAAATGTCAACTAATATCGGGGACTATGCGTCGGACCACCTTTGTAGTCCGACACTGGAGTGAAGTTCCTTATCTACTCCTATCCTCTTGTTGTGGGGCAGACTGACTCGTAGATGGACGTGCATCTTTTGTTGTTGCCATTTTTAATACAAAGCACCATGTGATTCTAACTTATATTTGTTTGTCCTCTCGTGTGATTGACAGCTTGATAATCAAAACAAAGGTATGTCCCTGTCCTCAAGTAAGCAGAGGTGAGAATTTGATTGAATATGCAAAAGGGAAACCAAGTGGAGTTCTGAAAAGAAATGCATCCCCCATTGAGTTGTGCTACTTAGCGCCACTATGCATGCGTACAAGGTGACAACAGCCATGAAAACATTGATGACAAACTGTAGGAATTCTGTTTCATATGTTTTTAACCATCAAAGTGTGCATACCTTTGATTAAACTATCCTACAGTATATTTGTGCACTTTGTTATTTACTGCACATTTTACACTACAACCTAATAAATGATTACATTTATGTTTTATTAGGTTATAATATTCATGTAAAGCTGTGAAAATTACTTACAGTATACCATATACATGGATTTAAACCTTTGAAAAAGATTCTTCAGCCGTTTTCGCCGTTTTGTGTTAATCGTTGTGTGGTCACAATGACAAATAATGAATACTTCTGAGTGTTTGTGTGTGGCGGAAGTATATGTAGTGGTTACGTAGTAGGGGTGTAACGGTACGTGTATTTGTATTGAACCATTTCGGTACGGGGGTTTCGGTTCGGAGGTGTACCGAACGAGTTTCCACACGGACATATTAGGTAGCGCACCGCACGTTGTGTAAACAATGCAGAGCGAGGCATAGCACACGGCAGGCTAGCAGCGACCGGGCTAGGACAACATGCAAAAGCCAGAGTCGAAAGACCCTCCTGCCTCGTTAACATCTCCCGTTTGGGAACACTTCGGCTTCGCGGTGCGATTCAACAATGAAGGACATTGTTCAGCAGCAATAGGGTATGCTTCTTCCAACACGTCAAACATGCTAACCCCTTTGAAGCGGCACCACCCCCAAGTCAACCTCGCTTTAAGGAAAATAAAGAGGAGCGTGGTGCAAACACTGCATTCAAGCAGCCTCTCCTCAGCAAGTCAGGCAGGGCTAAAGCAATAACAAATGTTTTTTACAGCAGCACATTTAAGACCATCCATCCATCCATTTTTTACCGCTTGTCCCGTTTGGGGCTTGCGGGGGGGGTTTCTCTATTGCATTAAAACTAAATTTTGACCCACTTCTAAGGTGGAAGAACAAGCCCATATATCCCATAAAAGAAAAGTTAATCTGAGGCTGAGTTGACTTGAAACTGTTTAATGTTGCACTTTTTTTATGTACAAGAAAAGTGTTGTCATTTTATTTCTTCTGAGCAACAACTGGAGGCAGTTTAATGTTGATTAACGTGGACCACGACTTAAACAAGTTGAAAAACGTATTGGGGTGTTACCATTTAGTGGTCAATTGTACGGAATCTTTGCTGCATCGTGCAATCTACTAATAAAAGTCTCAATAAATCAATCAAAAAAAGCACTTTATATGTAGAAAGGTTGTGTTAATAAACCATTCTGAGCCTTATCTTACTTAGTTTTTATTTTATATATGTTGAACACATTAACCCTGGCAATGGACCCTGTGTGTATATGTATGTGTGGAGAGGCGAAGCCGGTGAACGAGCAGCGGGGCGGGGCACGCTAGAGCCCGGCACAAGATGGCGGCAAGGAGGCGGAGGATGCAGCCGAACAGAGAGGCGGGGAGTGCCGGGAGCGACGCTGCAGTCATGTGGAGGTGCGTGGCTCGCACACCGGGACACAATCAAAGAATCTCCTCTGGCTGTATAAAAAGTCAGCAGCGGAGGAGGACGAGGCAGAAGGAGTAGGAGAACCCGCAGCAGTACCGGAAGAGAAAAAGCGACAGAGAGCGAGCCGAAGACAGCGACGCCACGGCCGGTTGAAAGCGAGCGAGGAGCGAGCAGGAGAGAAGGAGCTGAAAAGCGACCCGACCGCAGGCAAGTTGTATTTGAAAAAATAAACAAGAGTCAAACCTGCTCAGTAATGTCCTTCCTTGATGGTCCGTGGAACCCGCACGACGCCAAGAGTCCGTCACAGTATGTTATGCCATTGTTTATAAATTTAGTAAATAAATAACCAAAAAAATTATATTTTGTTGTTTTCTTACTGTACCAAAAATAACCCGAACTGTGACTTCTAAACCGAGGTACGTGCCGAACCGAAAGTTTTGTGTACCGTTACACCCCTATTATGAGCCACACTAAGAAAGGAAAAGGTTGCTTTTGTTGTTTTAGTTAACTTGTTGCCCTCCATTATATCGACCAAGCGTAGGGCATTCTCTTCTGATGGCTGTGCGACAAAGAAAAGGGAAGCCATCTTTGTGGAATTAAAATTTAGACATCGGGGTTTCCACCAGATTGCCAACATACTTGTGGCGGTGCAGGCATGTCAACATTACATCATCATATAATTTGACCAATCGGCGATGATCACGGATGTATGTCGTTAGGATTTTATCGATTCGATACCAATACCGATATTCCTTATATAAAAAAACTTAACCTGGTAAATGCAGTGCGTTACCACCCACCTGTGATGTTGGCGTATTAACCTTTAAAATATTTTTACAGTAAACTGTACTTATTTACTGTACCTAAATATAAACTCTATTGTACTCCACTAATGAACTTTTTCTCAAACTACTATTGAGTACTATATCAAAGTACTCGGCTGCATTTTTGGCTCTGGTACAGTTGAGTTCTTAAGATGCCCTAGTTACAAGTTCCATCACATTTTGAATGTGGTCCCAAACTCCATGTACCTCTCAAATGTCCATGGCTGTTATGCACCTAACAGCTTAAATGGATTAATGTCACAGAGGACACTATAACCTTAATTAAAGATCAGGAGGCAATTGTATTTGTGTGTGTGAGTGTGTGAGTGTGTGCTATCAGAATTATTTCTTAAAGGCCTACTGAAACCCACTACTACCGACCACGTAGTCTGGTAGTTTATAGATCACTGATGAAATATTAACATTGCAACACATGCCAATACAGCCTTTTTAGTTTACTAAATTGCAATTCCGCGCAAAGTATCCTGTTGACAAAGTAGCGGTATGATGACCTTGTGCGAGTGTTCCAGCCCGATCCCAGCTATAAGTAGTCTGCTTTAATCGCATAATTACACAGTATTCTGGACATCTGTGTTGCTGAATCTTTTGCAATTTGTTCAATTAATAAGGGAGACGTCAAAGAAGAAAGATGTAGGTGGGAAACATGTATTGCGGCCGCCTTTAGCAACACAAATATAGCCGTGTTTCCTTATTTATATTCCCAAAGGTGAAGCTTTACTATGGAACCGAGCGGCCAAGCGAATATGGTTCTTTACCACTTGTCACCCGGCAGGTTTTGGTCGGAAAATTGTGGTAGTAAGTCGGCTCTTACCGTAGACATGAGTGGAGCTTGCGTCGTTCCTCGTGCACCTGTGAACGAGGCAGCTGCGGACTCTCTTGCCTCCTCTGACCGGCCGCCCCCGAACGTGGGATGCTTCCACCGTGGGGGAGGGGGAAAAAAAGCTCAGCCCGGCCCGACCGGCTGCCTTAGCTTTGCCTCGTCGAGAAACGTGGCTTCCCTCAGAGACACTGGCGGTCACCACACCTGTGGCCACACCCCTCCGACTTTCAGGTACGACTATATAATCTCACTAAAACACCTGTAACACAATAAGCAGATAAGGGATTTTCCAGAATTATCCTAGTAAATGTGTCTAATAACATCAGCAGCCGGTGTTTGTTTGTTTGTTGTGAAGCTTTAACACAGAGTGGTCAAGCGAACATGTTTCTCTACGTCAACCAGCAAGTTTTTGGATGGGAAAATTGTTGTCTCTTACCGGAGACTTCAGTGGATTATGGGAGCTCCTTCTGTAGCTGTCAAAAAGGTAGCTGTGATCTTGGCTCCTCATCAGATTTCTCTCAGAGACACTGGCGTTCACCGCAGCCATCCGACTTTCAGGTATGACTTTACAATGTCACTAAAATACTATTAACACAATAAGCAGATAAGGGATTTTCCAGAATCATTCTAGTAAATGTGTCTAATTACATCTGAAATGCTACCACTGCCGCCGCCCGGAGACGTCGCTTTTTTTTTTTGTGTCTCACTCTAACTTCCCTCATCCACCAATCTTTCATCCTCGCTCAAATTAATGGGGAAACCGTCGCTTTCTCTGTCCGAATCGCTCTCGCTGCTGGTGGCCATGATTGTAAACAATGTGAGGATGTGAGGAGCTCCACAACCCGTGACATCACGCACACATCGTCTGCTACTTCCGGTACAGGCAAAGCTTTTTTATTAGTGAACAAAATTCGCAAACTTTTTTGTCGATGTTCTCTACTAAATCCTTTCAGCAAAAAAAATGGCAATGTCACGAAACGATCAAGTTTGACACATAGAATGGACCTGCCATCCCCGTTTAAATAAGAAAATCTCATTTTAGTACGCCTTTAAACTGCGCTACAATCCAGTTCTTCATGCAACTCTCAAATAGTAAATTTTGTAGCCTATCCCAGCTGACTTGTAAGAAACACTGTCAGACTGCAAATAATTACTATTTTCATTCGTATTTGAAGCCTTCAACCACCACAGCCACTTTTTTTGTGTGACGCAGATATTTTATCCAGCTGTACTGTTGTACAGACATGTGCAATGATTCTGTACTTTACTGGTTCCTATTAGTGTGAAACAGCATATAAATTAAGCAAGATAAGGGAGAGTGAACACATTGCTATAAATTGAAGTGAAGACTAACAATTTGCTCTTTTACTCATGGAATCCAAGACAAGTGGAAAATAGTCTGACAAAGCTTAAAGGTCTACTGAAACCCACTACTACCGTCCACGCAGTCTGATAGTTTGTATATCAATGATGAAATATTAACATTGCAACACATGCCACTACGGCCTTTTTAGTTTACTAAATTGCAATTTTAAATTTTGCGTGGAAGTGTCATGCTAAAACATCGCGGTATGTAGAGGAAATTTTGATACAGCACCGTTCACAGCTATAAGTCGTCTCTTTTCATCGCATGATTCCAAAGTATTACGAACATCTGTGTTGCTGAATCTTTTGCAATTTGTTCAATTAATAATGGAGACGTCAAAGAAGAAAGATGTAGGTGGGAAGCGGTATATTACGGCCGCCTTTAGCAACACAAACACAGCCGGTGTTTCCTTGTTTACATTCCCGAAAGATGACGGTGAAGCTTTACTATGGAACAGAGCAGTCAAGCGAACATGGTTCCCTACCACATGTCAACCGGCAGGTTTTGGTGGGAAAATGGTGGTAATACATTGGCTCTTACCGTGGACATGAGCGGAGAGCTTGCGTCGTTCCTCCTGCCTGTCAAAGAGGCAGCTGCGGACTATCTTGCCTCCTCCCACCGGCCGCCCCTGACTGTCGGATGCTTTCACCGTGGAGGAGGGGGAAAAAAAAAAAAATCTCATCCCGGCCCCACTGGCTGCCTTCGCCTCGTCGAGAAACGTGGCTTTCTTGGAGACACTGGCGGTCACCACACCCGTGGCCACACCCCTCCGACTATCAGGTTGTACAGGTAAAACCATATAATCTCACTAAAACATTAGTAACACAGTAAGCAGATAAGGGATTTTCCAGAATTATCCAAGTAAATGTGTCCAATAACAACTGAATCGCTTTGTTGTCTAGTTTTATTTTCTTTCTAGTCCTTCACTCTCACTTTCCTCATCCAAAAATCTTTCATCCTCGCTCAAATTAATGGGGGAATCGTCGCTTTCTCTGTCCGAATCGTTCTCGCTGCTGGTGGCCATGATTGTAAACAATGTTCAGATGTGAGGAGCTCCACAACCCGTGACGTCACGCGCACATCGTCTGCTACTTCCGGTACAGGCAAGGCTTTTTTATTAGCCACCAAAATTTGCTAACTTTATCGTGGATGTTCTCTACTAAATCCTTTCAGCAAAAATATGGCAATATCGCGAAATGATCAAGTATGACACATAGAATGGACCTGCTATCCGCGTTTAAATAAGAAAATCTCATTTCAGTAGGCCTTTAAATACAACATGGTTAAAAGGCAGGGAGTATTAAGATGCAGTTAATTTAGTTCAGCCTGCTAATTAGTCATAGCATGGTTCCATGTATATATTCTAATTACATGTATATAAGAATAAAATCAAGTAAACAGTAGGCAGTATCCGACAGTAACAGGTTACCCGACTTGCTGTGTAGAGAAATTCATTTCCATCTAAATACAGTCAACGCCATATGATTTATCAGGTGTTTCGAGGAGGGATCACTCATTGTCCCTGAACTCTTGCAATTTTCCTCGACAACAATTACTTATATCTCATTTGTCATTAAAATTCCTCAGGGCATGACAAAAAAAAAAAAACCTACACTGTGCATGCTATGAGGGCTCCTTACTGACAATACCTTGTTATATGTCTGCAACCCACAGAGGTCACTTTCAAGGCTTCTAGGCAGTTATTGCCAAGGGTCGTATGGCATGCATGGCTGCCTGGAAACACGTCAACCTCGAGGGCAAATTATTAAATTTATGTGGTGGGGTTAGAAAACTCACATCAAAAACATGGTTTTGCTTTTAGTGCAATGCCTCCGGTTAAGAACTCTGCTGCCTCAGACTACTCGGAACAAATCAGAGGAAATGCCTATCTAGGGGAAGACACAGTAAAATAGAAGGAGGTCTATTATCAGCAACCCCCATTTTCCTACCCATTTCTCTACTTATTTTACAAATGGCAATTATCCTGTTTTGAAATCTGCTTCTGACCTCTTGGGGATTGCATAGTGTAAGTTCTCCCAAGCCAGGGGTGTCCAAAGTGCGGCCCGCAGCTAATTGTTTAGTGGCCCGCCACACATTCTGGAAATGCTATTGCAAAAATTAAAATTAAAAACACAAAAAAAAAGTAGAATGAGGTGAAATCTAACGGGGAAAAGATGCAATGTTGACACAAAGCTGCCATGCAGGCTGTTTGTTTTTCTGTAGTTTTTCTTTATTTTGTTCTAATTACCAATGCTAAAAAAAAATAATGAATTGATGAGTTGGCGACTTGTACAGGGTGTACCCCGCCTTCCGCCCGATTGTAGCTGAGATAGGCGCCAGCGCCCCCCGCGACCCCAAAAGGGAATAAGCGGTAGAAAATGGATGGATGACCTATTTAAGGCTCCAATTACTTCAAATATTTCACTTTCATAATGTTTTATGTGGAAAATATTATGTGCATATACTGTGTGGTTGCCATATAAAAACAGGGTTTTCTTTGACAAAAGAGCATAAAACCAACAAAATAATAGTTCAAACGTAAATCGACAGATATATCTGAAGTTGATCTCGTAACTTAAGTGTTGAAAGTAAAACAAATAATAATAAAAATGTATCACTTTTTGAGTGGGGACCTTTGGATCCCAAAGATATTTAGTGAGATTTTATTTATTTTTTCACTGTGATTACTCAGAAATAACAATACGTTTAAATCAATGGTGTCCTGCATTATTGATCTTTTTAGGGCTCCAATTACTTCAGATCAAACATTGCTTTCTGAATGTTTTGGGCAATGGTGGAAATACTGCATATTTTAGTTTTACTATAAAAAACAAAGGCATAATTATTATTTTTTTTTACTTTATATCAATTTGAAGTTAATATAGAGATTTACTGTAAGCGTTACATAAAAAATGAAAATAATATTTTGACTTATTTTTAACATGTTAATGACGGAGACCCTTTATGGCAGTGGTTCCCAACCACCGGGCCGTGGCCCGATTGGTACCGGCGCGCAGAAACAATTTTTTATAAAAAAAAAAATATATATATTTTTTTCTATTAAATCAACATAAAAATCACAATATACACCTACAAATCGTGCAACAAGAAAAAAAAAAAAAAAAAAAAAGGACACCCCCCCCCGGGCCGCGAGACAAATTATTAAGCGTTGACCGGTCCGCGGATACAAAAAGGTTGGGGACCACTGCTCTATGGTCCCTGGGAGTCTAAAGGTAAAAAAAAAAAAAGAAGAATCCATATATGTTGTTACTGTTTGAAAATGAAAAATATCAAAACGGCCCCTGCATGTTTTAATGTTTCTGTGTGTGGCCCTCAGTGGAAAAAGTTGGACACCCCTGTACTAACCAATAACGCAAGGCTTTCAAAGTATCAGCAAACTTTATACACGTCATGTTGCTTTGTAGTCCAAAAAAGGCAGACAATGAATGGTAAAATGGCAACTTTATATTTTTATTGCACATTGAACAAAATGGGCCTGACTAACTAAACATTTGAAGATTTGATAGCACACGCAAAGCTGAATCTACTACACGTGTGCTAAGAGGGCAGAATCAGAAGAGGAATCCATTTAGCATCTGTCTCCATAAATACACAAAATAAGTGCTGAACATCAAATGCAAAAATACATTATTACCATAGTCTCCGGACTATAGGGCGGACTTAAAATCCTTTTTATTTTCTCAAAACTCGACAGTGCACCTTATAACCCGGTGCACCTAATGTAAGGAATACGTTTGGTTGAGCTTACCCACTTGGGAACTATTTTAGTTGGTACATGGTGTAATGATAAATGTGACCAGTAGATGGCAGTCAAACATAAAATATAAGTGTAGGCTGCACTATGATGGCAATATGTCTCAAGTAAACAAACTATTCTCCTCTCTCCCCTCAGGCAGGAGACTACGGTCCATCCCGACCCACACCCGAACAGTTTTTTCACCCTCGGCCAACAGGCACATGAACAAAAACAAGATCTGATAGCTCAGTTACAGCTCATTTTAGTACCTAGTCTGTGTTATATGTGTTTTATATCGCACGATTGCACCGAGAAAAAAAATCCTAGTTTGTGAAACTGTCTAAAAAAAGGGCAATAAAAAATATTGTGATTCTGATTCTATATGACCGGGGTCAGCAACCCGCGGCTCGAGAGCAACATGCGGCTCTTAAAGCGGGGAACATTATCACCAGACCTATGTAAGCGTCAATATTAGGGCTGGGCAACGATTAAAACTTTTAATCGAAGTTAATCGCACTATTTCTCCGATTAATCGCGATTAACTGCATTGTATAACGCAAAGCCCAAGAATGAATTCGAAAGTAGTGTGTAGTGCACCTTTATTGGAATATTCTCCCACATGAACAAAAGCACCAAAACATTTGTTGTGCAAACACAATTTAAATCAGTCCTTGTTAAACAGTAGCAGTTAAATAGCATATTTTATGAAAATCAACTCAAAAAATGTAAATACAAACATTAAGCTTATTGCCACTGCCAGGGTATTTAAGTTATCCTGTTTGTTATGGAAAATAAATATAATCTACATACAAATCTCTGAGCCACAATCATAACATCTGAACAGGCAATTTCTGAGGTAACAGCAGAAACATTTTTTTTTATCAGGGATCTTATGTTTAAAAAACCTATATTATAGGTAGTGGGCTGTTTTTAGGGAATTTTTGATCAAATTATCTGTAGTAGCAATATTAATAATGTTGTGTTTATTCTGCGTAGTGCACTTAAAATAATTATGACCATATCTAGGAATTGATATGATGGGAATTTTCCGATTGTTTGCTTGGTGCTTTGATAAATTGAACGCCTCATATACATGGTACTATATTGTGATGTTATGAGCCAGGGAAAAAAAGAACTACCCTAACCCAGCATGCAACAGGAGTGACGAGCATGCGCGGTAGCCCGGTAAAGGTTGTGTGTCGCCATGACGGCATCTTGTATGTTGTGATATGCACGCTCTGAAAACAAACGTTAAGAACTCAGCCAACACTCCTGGTCTGCATTATTCATAAATAGACAGACAACACATATACTCCGCTGCTTCACAGGCCGCTGGATGTAGCCGGCAAAGTATTCCCAGTATATAGCCGGTCTAGCAAGCACGCGTCATTCAGTCCAAAACGGCCCGATCTATCCACATTCAGAATTGTCTGGCGGTCGTAAGTGATCCTGAAGTGACCACGCTGTAAGCCAGCCATGAAATTTGCAGATTATCCGGTATTTTTGCCAAATGTTCCATCTTTACCAAGAGCCCCTCGACGCCGAAGCCCGTCCGGGCGACGCCTTCTTGTTAAGAAAAGGCGTTAACAAAATAAAAGCATGTAAACAACATACGCAAATGTGCGATAAAATAATTGTCGTCGTTAATAGATTGATGAGTTAACTCGTAATTAATGCATCAATTTGCCCACCTCTAGTCAATATATACCTTGATGGTGCAGAAAAAAGACCATCTATTTTTTTAAACCGATTTCCGAACTCTAAATGGGTGATTTTGGCGAATTAAACGCCTTTCTGTACATGTTTGTTGTACGAATTAAACGCCTTTCTGTACATAGCGCTGGAGAAGATGACGTCAGAATGTGACGTCGCCGAGGTAACACACCCACCATTTTCATTTTCAACACATTACAAACACCGGGTCTCAGCTCTGTTATTTTCCGTTTTTTTGACTATTTTTTGGAACCTTGGAGACATCATGCCTCGTCAGTGTGTTGTCGGAGGGTGTAACAACACTAACAGGGAGGGACTCAAGTTGCACCACTGGCCCGAAGATGCCAAAGTGTCTCCCGCCAGACCCCAATGAATGTGCCAGAGTGTCTCCACATTTGACCAGCGATGCTAAGGCAGACATGGCACAGAGATGTATGGATAACCTGCAGATGCATTTGCAACGATAAAGTCAACGAAATCACAAGGGTGAGTTTTGTTGATGTTGACTTATTTGCTAATCAAGACATATTTGGTCGCGGCGTGACTGTCAGCTAATCGATGCTAACATGCTACGCTAATCGACACTAACATGTTATTTACCGGCGGTACTAAAGCAGACATGGCACAGAGATGTATGGATAACCTGCAGATGCATTTGCAACGATAGTCAACGAAATCACAAAGGTGAGTTTTGTTGATGTTGACTGCCAGCTAATCGATGCTAACAAGCTACACTAATAGATGCTAACATGCTATTTACCGGCAGTGCTAAAGCAGACATGGCACAGAGATGTATGGATAACCTCTAGATGCATTTGCAACTATATTACGTTTCCTTCCACCCACATTTAATGCGAAAAAAACACGTACCAATCGACGGATTTAAGTAGCTCCAGTTGTCAAAAGATGCGAAAGTCCTGATCGTTTGGTCCGCACATTTTACCGGCGATGCTAACGCAGCTATTCGGCCATGCTATGGCTATGAATAGCGTCAATAGCTATTCGCTCAATAGCTTCAGTTTCTTCTTCAATACTTTCATACTCCAACCATCAGTTTCAATACATGCGTAATTTGTTGAATCGCTTAAGTCGCTGAAATCCGAGTTTGAATCCGAGCTAATGTCGCTATATCTTGCTGTGCTATTCCCATTGTTTGTTTACATTGGCAGCACTGTGTGACGTCACAGGGAAATGGCCAGTGTCTTCGCAGAGAGCCGAAAATAAGGCACTTAAAACCTTTATTTAGGGATATTCCGAGACCGGTAACATTTTGAAAAAAATGTTGAAAAACTGTGAACTGATTTTTATTGTTTTTAACCCTTTTGAAATTGTGATAATGTTCCCCTTTAAGCAACGCCCTGGTGGCTCTATGGAGCTCTTTCAAAAATGTATGGAAATCGAAAAAAAAAAATTTGGTAAAAAAAATATACTTTTTGTCGTAATATGGTTTCTGTACGAGGACAAACACGACACAAACTTTCCTAACTGTTTAATATGTTTGTGTTATGCTTTAATGATGAGAGTATTTGGCGGAGCGCCGTCTTGTCCTACTAATTTCAGCGGCCTTGAACTCACCGTTGTGTGGACCGTGACTCAACAGTTTGTTTGCATGTGTAACTTTTTCCGACGCTACCACATAGACGCCTTTTATGCCACTTCTTTGTCTCATTATGTCCACCAAACATTTTATACTGTGCACATTTGGTCACTGCATGACTGCAAGCTAATCAATGTTAACATGTTATTTAGGCTAGATGTATATAAATATTGCATCATTATGCCTCGGTTGTAGGTATATTTGAGCTCATTTAAATTCCTTTACTTATGTTGGGTGTGTATTTGATTTATATTTGCATGTCTCATGACTCATTATCTGTGTGTTATATTGGCCGCATTTCAGATAGTTGTTAGTGTGCCATGTTGTTCCAGACCACAGCAACATTACACAGGATGCAAAGATTGTAATAAATGCATTAGAAGAAGACAACCTGGCGGTTTACTTTAACTTTGGCCATTAAAAGCCAGTCATTTTCAGGAGTTCTCACCCTCTGAGAAGTTTTACTAATGTTCTCCAATGTTGTAAAAATGTGTAGAATAGATATTACATTTCAACATTTCTGTCAAGGAAGATTTGCGTCAGCCTGCGACACAGAGTAATTTTGATAGTAGGCTAACGTAGCTAATATACAATCCCGTTTCCATATGAGTTGGGAAATTGTGTTAGATGTAAATGTAAACGGAATACAATGATTTGCAAATCCTTTTCACCCATATTCAGTTGAATATGCTACAAAGACAACATATTTAATGTTCAAATTGATAAACATTTTTTTTTTTGCAAATAATCATTAACTTTAGAATTTGATGCCAGCAACACGTGACAAAGAAGTTGGGAAAGGTGGCAATAAATACTGATAAAGTTGAGGAATGCTCATCAAACACTTATTTGGAACATCCCACAGGTGTGCAGGCTAATTGAGAACAGGTGGGTGCCATGATTGGGTATAAAAACAGCTTCCCAAAAAATGCTCAGTCTTTCACAAGAAAGGATGGGGCGAGGTACACCCTTTGTCCACAACTTTGTGAGGAATAGTTAAACAGTTTAAGAACAACGTTTCTCAAAGTGCAATTGCAAGAAATTTAGGGATTTCAACATCTACGGTCCATAAATCATCAAAAGGTTCAGAGAATCTGGAGAAATCACTCCACGTGAGCAGAATGGCCGGAAACCAACATTGAATGACCGTGACCTTCGTTCCCTCGGACGGCACTGTTTCAAAAACAGACATCAATCTCTAAAAGGATATCACCACATAGGCTCAGGAACACATCAAAAAAACACTGTTACTAAATAGTTTGTCGCTACAACTGTAAGTGCAACTTAAAGCTCTACTCTGCAAAGCGAAAGCCATTTATCAACAACATCCAGAAACGCCGCCGGCTTCTCTGGGCCCGAGATCATCTAAGATGGACTGATGCAAAGTGGAAAAGCGTTCTGTGGTCTGAGGAGTCCACAATTCAAATAGTTTTTGGTAATAATCGACATCGTGTCATCCGGACAAAGGGGAAGCGAACCATCCAGACTGTTAACGACACAAAGTTCAAAAGCCAGCATCTGTGATGGTATGGGGGTGCATTAGTACCCAAGACATGGGTAACTTACACATCTGTGAAGGCACCATTAATGTTGAAAGGTACATACAGGTTTTGGAAGAACATATGCTGCCATCTAAGCGCCGTCTTTTTCATGGACGCCCCTGCTTATTTCAGCAAGACAATGCCAAGCCACATTCAGCACGTGTTACAACAGCATGGCTTCGTAAAAAAAGATTGCAGGTACTTTCTTGGCCCGCCTGCAGTCCGGACCTGTCTCTCATCGAAAATGTGTGGCGCATTATGAAGCGTAAAATACGACAGCGGAGACCCCGGACTGTTGAACGACTGATGCTCTACATAAAACAAGAATGGGAAAGAATTCCACTTTCAAAGCTTTAACAATTAGTTTCCTCAGATCCCAAACGTTTATTGAGTGTTGTTAAAAGAAAATGTGAAGTAACACAGTGGTGAACATGCCCTTTCCCAACTACTTTGGCACATGTTGCAGCCATGAAATTCCAAGGTAATTATTATTTGCAAAAAAAAATATTAAGTTTATGAGTTTGAACATGAAATAACTTGTCTTTGTAGTGCATTCAATTGAATATGGGTTGAAAAGGATTTGCAAATAATTATATTCCATTTAACACAATTAGACAGGTTTGTAGACACATCATGTGTTTCTTTCATTATAACACTTATACCCGACTAGCGGCCAAAATGAAGAACTGCGTGGGGAAGGAGTTAAATAAAAGCAATACAACGTGCACATTTACAGCAATAAACATACCTGAAAATGAAGTAAAAATCACATAAACTTCTTCTCTTTGACTCCTTGCACCGCTTTTCTTCCTACATGAAGAAAAACATGTTTTTTACCAACAGGAAACAGGCTGCTTAATGTAGTCACGTGACATGACAGAGAACCGGTCACGTGACACCCTCACACAAAACGCTTCTAGCGCTCAAAATTGCGATTAAAATAACACAAAAACACTCCATATCTTAAGGGTGCATTACAAGTAAATAATACACGGCAAGAATGACAAAAATAAACGGTTCAGTTTTGTTAAAAAACGACACCAATTTGGACACAACTCACCTCAGCGTCGAAAGCTGTCAAACTACAGGAAACTTCGGAAGCCTGGCGGAAATGACATCACAGAACAGGAAAGAGTAAAATAAAATTACAGTTAATCAAGAAAAATAAATAATTATTTTAAAAATAAAATTCACACAAACAAAATCATTCAATAACAAAATGGAAACATTCCCAAATATTAATAAAGTGTTTTTTTTTTGTCCTGTCCAGCAAACTAGAGGAAGCTCCAGAAGCCTGGCGGAAATGACATGCCAGAACAGGAAGGAGTTAAATGAAAATACAGTTAATGTAGAAAAATAAATAATTATTTTAAAATATAATTCACACAAACAGAATCATTCAATAACAAAATGGAAACATTCCCTGATATTAATAAAGTTTTTTTTGTCCTGCCCAGCAAACTAGAGGAAGCTACGGAAGCCTGGCGGAAATTCCATGACAGGTCAGGAAGGAGTAAAGAACATTGAAGTCAATCAACAAAAGTAAATAATTATTTTTAAAATAATATTCACACAAACAAAATACTTCAATGACAAAAAAAAGCGTTTATAAATAATAATAAAGTGTTTCTTTTTGTTTGTTTGTTGTTTTGTCCTGTCCAGCAAACTAGAGGAAACTACGGAAGCCTGGCGGAAACGCCGTGACAAGACAGCAAAGAGTAAAACAATTACAGTCAATCAAAAAGAATACTGAATTATTTTAAAATAAAAGTCACATGAACACAATACTTCTATAACAAAATAAAAACGTTCCGAAATATTAATAAAGTGTTTTTTTTTTTGTTTTTTTTGTTTTGGCAACTCATATAGTTCAGGCCTGGGCAATTATTTTGACTCGGGGGGCCAAATTTATAGAAATAAAATATATCTGGGGGCCGGTATGTATATTTTTAGGAAAACTAATACAAAATCTCACAATAGCGTCTGATTGAATGCTAAAAATGTTATGACAGACCACCTTAAAAAATTGGAATGGAATTGTATTTTTTTCTATGAACGATAAAACCCGGAATATTGAGAACATATGAACGTCACACCCGCTCTCAATCGACATATTTTACAATCAAGCCAAATGCAAAAAAAAAACGTGAAATATTAACGTGAAGGGTAAAAAAAACAAAAAAAAAACATCTACAATCTGATATATATGATATAAATATCACTAAGCTTTAGAACTTTCTTGTAAAAATCTCCTTCCTCGTGTGTCCCTGACACCCGCCTTTCAAGCTGGCTGCTCTGGAAACACTCTGTGGAAACGCTCCCCACCCACACTGCTTGATACCTCGTCTGAGCTGCATAATGTAGATTACCATAGTAACTATGGGTTGTACGGTTTACGGGTATTAGCATGGTACCGCGATACAGATGAATCATATTCGGTACCATACCGCCTCTGAAAAGTACCGGTCCGCCACACCCTAAGATTTTTTTAAAAAAATAATCCAATCCAATCCAATCCACTTTATTTATATAGCACATTTAAACAACAATAACGTTTCCAAAGTGCTGCACAGCCATGTTAAAAACCATATTATGCTCCACCAATGACTGAATAAAACAAAACATTAATAAAAATAAAACCAATAAAAACAATATAAAAACAAATATGATTAAAAACTATTCTAATCATATTTAAATAAAGCCAATAATGCATTTTTTCTGGTCCCCCTTATTTAGAAAAGTATTGAAAAGTACCAAAAAGGATCAAAATAATATTGGTATCAGGACAACACTAGTCACTAAAATATCATGCAAAAGCGCAGATTCCAACCATTGAAATATGTTTTATACTTCAAGACTTATGGTAATTTGAAACATGACACATCATAACGGCAGCTACACTCTCCATCATAAATATCTAAAAAAAATATTTGGGAATGTCCGGCGGCGGGCCGGATTGAAAAGATTAACGGGCCGCATGTGGCCCCCGGGTCCTAATTTGCCCAGGTCTGATACAGTTGATGAAGATGCCCATATTGGCTGTACAGATTTACTTTGCAAATACTTTTCTTGTTGCCTTATTTGTATTTGACTTTATTAAATGCACTTATATTATTACTTGGTGCAGCCGGGCCGGAGAAGAAGGGGATAGAAAGAGAAAAAAAAAGGAAGACAGAGGGGGAAATTGCGGGGACAAAGGGGGGGGGGATAAGACAAAGAGACAATAATAACAACAACAACAACAACAACAACAATAACAACCAAACAATATCAGCAAAGAGGATGTGTACAAACATGATGGTAAAAGTGATAACAAAGAATCAATTAGTGAAATAAATAATCCATCCATACTTTACCTCTGTTATCCACTCTACAATTGTTTCAAATGCAACAATACATATATGTAATGATAACTTGAAATATAAAAGAAAGCAGATAAATGGAGAAGAAAGAGAAACGAACTGTATTAACCTTGTAGATTGTTATAGTAACATTATGTTAAGCTATGTCAGTGTGCCTTGTGTTCCCCAGTTTCCTGGGGAACAAAGTTAACATGAAATGTGATCATATGCATGAGTGTATGTTTGCATATGTACTGTATGTGTATATGTATGTTTGTACAGTTAATGTATATGTACAGTATGAGTATGTTTTTTACATTGAATGTGCAGGTATGTCCTGTATTTGTGTATTTATGTAGGAGCGTAGGTGTCTGGGGTATTTGTTGTTGAACCAAAAGATGCAGGGACGGAGGCAAGCATAGAATTTGAAAACCTGATTTAATTAAAACTAAACAAGAACAAACAAAAAACACGCACGTGGGCGGAATAACAAACTAAGAGAGCTAGCACAGGGAGCTAGAAAAACAAAAAGGAACTTTAGCATGGAAGCTAGAGGATAACAAACAGAAAAAACTGGAAATAGCTAATGGCTGGCAAAAACAGCTTACCGCTACGACGACCAGGACAAGATGTAGCACGACAGGTAATAGCTGAAATGATGCCAGACACGACAGGTAGCAAAGACACAAGAGTGACATGAGGCAACGACAATACAATGATTCAGCCACTGATACAAGACAAAGCAGGTACAAATAGGCGCGGGCTGATTGGCGACAGGTGTGGCCAGGTGCCAATCAGCCGCAGCTGAGGAGGAACACAGCACTCAGGGAACAAGACAGGAAGCTGACAAAATAAGAGCACTAGACAGGAAATACTGAACACAGAGGAAACTGACAAATGCAGAGGAAAAAACTAAAACATAGACAAACTGTCAGGGGACTTTACTTTATATGTATGAATAATTGTGTGTATGGGGGTATTGTGGGATTTTAATCTATTTTATTTTATCTGATGTATTTTATGTATTTATTCTTTTATGTTTACTATTACTGACTCTCCTAGTATGTACACTATATTGCCAAAACTATTTGGCCAGCCATCCAAATGATGAAAAACAGGTGTCCTAATCACTTGGCCTGGAGTATGAAATGAAGCACTTAGGCATGGAGACTGTTTCTAAAAACTTTTGTGAAAGAATGGGCCGCTCTCAGTGATTTCCAGCGTGGAACTCACATAGGATTCTACTGTACATTTGGTCACTGCACGCTGGCCTGCCCAAGATGGCGGCAAGGAGGCGGAGGATGCGGTGGAGCGGAGAGGCGAGGCTTGCTGGGAGCAATGCCTCCACAATCTAAATCAGGTGCGTGGCACACACACCTGCACAGAATTAACCCATCTCCTCCTGCTGTATAAAAGGGGAGAAGGAGGAGAGATCAGGGAAGGAGTTGGAGTGTCCGCAGCAGATGCAGTGCGTAAAGAGCAAGAGCAAAAGCGACAGAAAGCAGACAATGACGACGGCGGCTGAAAAGCGACCGGCGAACGAGCAGTGGAGGAAGGAGCTGAAAAGCGATCCAAACTGCAGCCAAGTTTTATTGCAAAATAAAGAAGTCAAACCTGCTAAAGAGATGTCCTTCCTTGACGGTCAGCTGAACCCGAGAGACGACAGTAAGAGACTGTCACAGCTACCTGTGCAACAAATCCAGCCGTGAAATGTCCTTGCTCCTAAACATTCCAAAGTCAACTTTGTTATAAGAGAAGTGAAGAGTTTGGGAACAACAGCAAGTCAGCCACCGAGCGGTAGGTCAGGTAAACGGACAGAGAGGGGTCGGCGGATGTTGAAGCGCATAGTGCAAAGAGTTTCTGCACAGTCAGTTGCTACAGAGCTCCAAACTTCATGTGACCTTCCAATTAGCCCACGTACAGTACGCAGAGAGCTTCATGGAATGGGTTTCCATGGCCAAGCAGCTGAATCTAAGCCAGGGGTGTCCAAACTTTTTCCACTGATGGCCGCACACCGAAAATTCAAAGCAAGTCGGGGACATTTTGATATTTTCTTATTTTAGAGAACAATACAATACATGTATAAAAAATATACAATTCGGCCTCTACTCAGGCTTAAAACCGGGGACCCCAAAGGGTTTTGGTCGAAAAAATATAAAAAATTTGTCATTATTCAGCATTAATATTTTTATTATCATTCAAGTTTTAAATCTCTAGGTCAACAATAGGTCTATCTGTCAATATAATGATTTTAAATATTTAGGTTGTATGCTATTTTTATCACAAAAAAAACAGTTTTTTTATGGAAAAATCACAAAATATGCAATTTTTCATCCAATAATTTTTCAAAATGGAATATTTGAGATTTTATAATAATAGGAGCATTAGAAAAGTCAATAACTAACAACATCATTGATTTTAATTAATTATTATTTTTTGGAGCAATGACACTTAAAAACAAATCACACTAAAACGATTGGGGATCCAAAAGGGTCCTACTCATTAAAGTGTTAAAAAATAAATTATACTTTTTTTTTTACTGTTTCCTTTTAACAAAATAATCTCAAGATCAACTTCAAATCAATCCGTCAATTATAAGTTTTATTGTTGTTTATGTTTTTTGTTTGTTAGTTTTAGGCCCTTCTTTAAAAAAAAAAAAAACAGCTCAGTTTTTTATATGGCAAACACAAAATATGCTACATTTTCCCCAAAAATATCTCAAAGTGGAAAATTGTACAATACATAAATGGAGCCTTGAATAGGTCAATAATTCATTATGACATTGATTTTGATTCATTATTATTTTTTAAAGAAAGAAACAGCCTGCATGGCAGCTTTGTGTTATTAGAGACAACGTTGCAAGATTTTCTTGTTACATTTCACCCGTTTGCTCTTTTATATCACTTTTTACGTTTTAAAAATGTTTCAATCGTATTTTTAAAATGTGCCGTGGGGCTGTTCGAAAATTACCTGCGGGCCGCAAATGGCCCCCGGGCCGCACTTTGGAGTCCAATGCTAAGCGTGGGATGCAGTGGTCGCTGGACTCTGGAGCAGTAGAGACGCCTTCTCTGGAGTGATGTTTCACGCTTTCAATCCGTTGGACCAGTCTGGGTTTGGAGGTTGCCAGGAGAACGCTACATTTTGATGGAGGAGGAATTATGGTGTGGCGTTGGTTTTTCAGGAGTTGGGCTTGGCCCCTTAGTTCCAGTGAAAGGAACTTTGAATGCTCCAAAACATTTTGGACGATTCCATGGGATGGCACTTCAAGTTCAAATGTGAGTAAAGACGGGTGGCCAAATTTTAGTGAATGTCTCAACTACTGTGCAGCACTTTGTGAAACTTCTATTGGTTTTTGAAATGTGCTATATATAAATAAAGTGGATTGGATTTATGTGTATTTGTATGTACAATATATTCAACTCCCAGTATGTGCGGACCACCCAGAGAGCCAAATAAAGTGCACTCTTAACTCCAATACACCTGCACCTGTTTTTGTGTATTTAGGATCCCCAAATTTTAAACCAAACCATGGACCAGGGACATTTTCATGACAATCTTGCATTCCTTCATACTTCCTCCAAACAAGCTCTTGGAATTTGATTTGGAATTGACTTATTTGTCGCTAATGACATCAGCAGATATCTCCATATATGGAAGAGTTTTACCCGAAGAAGTTTGCGCAAGTCTGCTATTTTAGGCCGACGCTGTCGTCATTAAGTTCCTTATCCATCTCGAGCCTTTTGCTGAGGGATGTCAGCGTATGAAATATAGGTCTAAGTGAGACCTACATAGAGGCTTTTGTTTCATGTCGCTACGACATTCCTACTGGAAGTTACAGGCAGTTTTGTCTGTGTTTTCTTCCTAGGGAGCGCTAGAGTGCAATTTTTAGTTTTGTAGTTAGGTTTTTTTTTATTAAATCGCATTGTTCGCCAGTATGTGTCAAATTTGGTGAGTTTTGAAGCATTTTACGGGGGTCAAATTACAGCTCAAAGCTGCAGAATAATAATAAAGAAAGATGCTTCTACCTCAGTAGAAGCATTTAAGTCTCACCTTAAAACTCATCTATATACTCTAGCCTTTAAATAGGCCTCCTTTTTAGACCAGTTGATCTGCCACTTCTTTTCTTTCTCCTATGTCCCCCCTTCCCTTGTGGAGGGGGTCCGGTCCGATGACCATGGATGAAGTACCCAGGATGGACCGCTCGCCTGTATCGGTTGGGGACATCTCTACGCTGCTGATCCGCCTCCGCTTGAGATGGTTTCCTGTGGACGGGACTCTCGCTGCTGTCTTGGATCCGCTTTGAACTGAACTCTCGCGGCTGTGTTGGAGCCACTATGGATTGAACTTTCACAGTATCATGTTAGACCCGCTCGACATCCATTGCTTTCGGTCCCCTAGAGGGGGGGGGGGTTGCCCACATCTGAGGTCCTCTCCAAGGTTTCTCATAGTCAGCATTGTCACTGGCGTCCCACTGGATGTGAATTCTCCCTGCCCACTGGGTGTGAGTTTTCCTTGCCCTTTTGTGGGTTCTTCCGAGGATGTTGTAGTCGTAATGATTTGTGCAGTCCTTTGAGACATTTGTGATTTGGGGCTATATAAATAAACATTGATTGATTGATTGATTGAAAGAATAAACGCTAGAAATTCAATAGGGTCCTCTGTCCCAAAGAGACAGAGGACCCTAATAATCAGTCTGCCCTGTATAGAAGCGCTAAAAACTACAACATGGCCGACGGGAAGGCATGTAAATAAGGCAAAACCTGAAGAGATGGCCAGGAAGCGACTTGAAGATGGTCTGTAAAACAATCTATGCAAAATGTTGACTAATGAACCACCATTACATTTTATGTAGGGCGTTTTCTAAATTGTTTTTAATCCGAATGCAGAGCCAAACTCGTCTCTGAAGTCAGAGTCATTAAAATGATTGCTGTAAATTACACTCCTCGAGCGAATCCATTTGACAAGAGTTCCATACTTTCTTCTAATACCCATCATTAGGAAATGCATGCAGACCGACCCCCTTCTTGTGCAACAACGCATCTAGACGGATAGTACTTTATTCTAGCAGACATATTTACAAATGCCACGCGAAAACATCATGATTTGGGTTGAAGATGCTACCAAAACACATATTGAACAGTATGACATTGCCTCCAGTCTTCTGTGGGTGACATCACCAGGATGCCTACTTGCCAACCCGAATTTCAGTGCCCCTCCCGAAAATTTCCCGGGGCAACTATTCTCCCGGATTTGCCCCGATTTCCACCCAGACAACAATATTGGGGGCGTGCCTTTAATCAATCAATCAATCAATGTTTACTTATATAGCCCTAAATCACTAGTGTCTCAAAGGGCTGCACAAACCACCACGGCATCCTCGGTAGGCCCACATAAGGGCAAGGAAAACTCACACCCAGTGGGACGTCGGTGACAATGATGACTATGAGAACCTTGGAGAGGAGGAAAGCAATGGATGTCGAGCGGGTCTAACATGATACTGTGAAAGTTCAATCCACAATGGGTCTAACACAGTCGCGAGAGTCCAGTCCAAAGCGGATCCAACACAGCAGGGAGAGTCCCGTTCACAGCGGAGCCAGCAGGAAACCATCCCAAGCGGAGGCGGATCAGCAGCGCAGAGATGTCCCCAGCCGATACACAGGCAAGCAGTACATGGCCACCGGATCGGACTGGACCCCCTCCACAAGGGAGAGTGGGACATAGAAGAAAAAGAAAAGAAACGGCAGATCAACTGGTCTAAAAAGGGAGTCTATTTAAAGGCTAGAGTATACAAATGAGTTTTAAGGTGAGACTTAAATGCTTCTACTGAGGTGGCATCTCGAACTGTTACCGGGAGGGCATTCCAGAGTACTGGAGCCCGAACGGAAAACGCCCGCAGACTTTATTTGGGCTTTGGGAATCACTAATAAGCCGGAGTCCTTTGAACGCAGATTTCTTGCCGGGACATATGGTACAATACAATCGGCAAGATAGGATGGAGCTAGACCGTGTAGTATTTTATATGTAAGTAGTAAAACCTTAAAGTCACATCTTAAGTGCACAGGAAGCCAGTGCAGGTGAGCCAGTACAGGCGTAATGTGATCAAACTTTCTTGTTCTTGTCAAAAGTCTAGCAGCCGCATTTTGTACCAACTGTAATCTTTTAATGCTAGACATGGGGAGACCTTTGCGTGCCGGCCCAATCACATAATATCAATGGCTTTTCACACATATGTGAATGCAAAGCATACTTGGTCAACAGCCATACAGGTCACACTGAGGGTGGCCGTATAAACAACTTTAACGCTGTTACAAATATGTGCCAGACTGTTAAAGAACACCAAACAAGAACGACAAACCCATTTCGGGAGAACATCCGCACCGTAACACAACATAAACACCATCCATCCATTCATCCATCAATCCATCATCTTCCGCTTATCCGGTGTCGGGTCGCGGGGGCAGCAGCCTAAGCAGGGAAGCCCAGACTTCCCTCTGCCCAGCCACTTCGTCTAGCTATTCCCGGGGGATCCCGAGGCGTTCCCAGGCCAGCCGGGAGACATATTCTTCCCAACGTGTCCTGGGTCTTCCCCGTGGCCTCCTACCGGTTGGACGTGCCCTAAACACCTCCCTAGGGAGGCGTTCGGGTGGCATCCTGACCAGATGCCCGAGCCACCTCAACTGGCTCCTCTCGATGTGGAGGAGCAGCGGCTTTACTTTGAGTTCCTCCCGGATGGCAGAGCTTCTCACCCTATCTCTAAGGGAGAGCCCCGCCACCCGGCGGAAGAAACTCATTTCGGCCGCTTGTACCCGTGATCTTATCTTTTCGGTCATGACCCAAAGCTCATGACCATAGGTGAGGATGGGAACGTAGATCGACCGATAAATTGAGAGCTTTGCCTTCCGGCTCAGCTCCTTCTTCACCACGCCGGATCGATACAACGTCCGCATTACTGAAGACGCCGCACCGATCCACCTGTCGATCTCACGATCCACTCTTCCCCCACTCGTGAACAAGACTCCTAGGTACTTGAACTCCTCCACTTGAGGCAGGGTATCCTCCCCAACCCGGAGATGGCACTCCACCCTTTTCCGGGCGAGAACCATGGACTCGGACTTGAAGGTGCCGATTCTCATTCCGGTCGCTTCACACTCGGCTGCGAACCGATCCAGTGAGAGCTGAAGATAAACACAAAAACAAATAAACACAACAAAACAAATACCCAGAACCCCTTGCAGCACTAACTCTTCCGGGACGCTACAAAATACATTCCCTCGCTACCACCAAACCCCCCCCCCCCCCCCAAACCCTTCTGTCAGGTTCAATTATTGATGACATCTGTTATACAGACAAGAAGCAAGGAATCATGCAGAGACAGAGTTCAATTTAGCTCATGAGGAGAACGCATGGCGCTGCACACTTAGTCACAGTGTTGCCCTATGCTCTAAGGTTCAGCTCCTGTGTCCCTCTTTTTACAGTCCAATGGGTTCGGAACTTGTTGACCCACTTTGTAGATCATTGTGTGGGCGGGAAATTCACAACATCCAAACCGTTCTTTGAATTGCAATTGAGCCGCGTGGATGGAACTCAGCCGAAAATAGGCATCAAATATAAGCGTCTTTTTTTCAGTAGTCCATGGCATCTTGAGGTTGAAATTTTCTAAACTTTTAGAATATGAATTATTCTCGGTAAAGCTGAGAAATAAAAAGAATTGATTCATTATTTCAAAAGTTATTCAAGTTTAGGTGATGAACGCTCTTTTTGCGTCGCCCGTATATCAGGCGCACCGGATTTTAAGGCGCATCAAAGGGGTCGTATTATGCAGAGGGGTTAGTGCGTCTGCCTCACAATACGAAGGTCCTGAGTAGTCAGGGTTCAATCCCGGGCTGCGGATCTTTCTGTGTGGAGTTTGCATGTCCTCCCCGTGAATGCGTGGGTTCCCTCCGGGTATTCCGGCTTCCTCCCACCTCCAAAGACATGCACCTGGGGATAGGCCCCTCCCACCTCCAAAGACATGCACCTGGGGATAGGTTGATTGGCAACACTAAATTGGCCCAAGTGTGTGAATGTGAGTGTGAATGTTGTCTGTCTATCTGTGTTGGCCCTGCGATGAGGTGGCGACTTGTCCAGGGTGCACGCCGCCTTCCGCCCGATTGTAGCTGAGATAGGCACCAGCCCCCCCCACGATCCCAAAGGGAATAAGTGGTAAAAAATGGATGGATTTTCTAAATTGAAAAAACTTTTACAGCAGTGTTTTTCAACCTTTTCTGAGCCAAGGCAGATTTTTTTCTCATTGAAAAAATGTGGAGGCAAACCACCAGCAGAAATCATTAAAAAAATTTAACTCAGCAGCCGATATTGACAACAAAAAGTTTTTCTCACACGAATTCAAACCATAACTAACCATGCATGATTATAGCTATTGTCTCAAAGTCACATCACACCATGACTTATTTGGTGTTTTTCGGGTTTCTTCTTGTGTGTAGTGTTTTAGTTCTATGGATTGAACTTTCACAGTATCATGTTAGACCCGCTCGACATCCATTGCTTTCGGTCCCCTAGAGGGGATTTATGTGTATTTGTATGTACAATATATTCAACTCCCAGTATGTGCGGGCCACCCAGAGAGCCAAATAAAGTGCACTCTTAACTCCAATACACCTGCACCTGTTTTTGTGTATTTAGGATCCCCAAATTTTAAACCAAACCATGAACCAGGGACATTTTCATGACAATCTTGCATTCCTTCATACTTCCTCCAAACAAGCTCTTGGAATTTGATTTGGAATTGACTTATTTGTCGCTAAAGACATCGGCAGATATCTCCATATATGGAAGAGTTTTACCCGAAGAGGTTTGCGCAAGTCTGCTATTTTCGCGGCTGTGACGCTGTCGTCACTAAGTTCCTTATCCATCTCGAGCCTTTTGCTGAAGGATGTCAGTGTATGAAATCTAGGTCTAAGTGAGACCTACATAGAGGTTTTTGTTTCATGTCGCTACGACATTCCTACTGGAAGTTACAGGCAGTTTTGTCTGTGTTTTCTTTCTAGGGGGCGCTAGAGTGCAATTTTTAGTTTTGTAGTTAGGTTTTTTTGATTAAATCGCATTGTTCGCCAGTATGTGTCAAATTTGGTGAGTTTTGAAGCATGTTACGGGGGTCAAATTACAGCTCAAAGCTGCAGAATAATAATAAAGAAAGATGCTTCTACCTCAGTAGAAGCATTTAAGTCTCACCTTAAAACTCATCTGTATACTCTAGCCTTTAAATAGACCTCCTTTTTAGACCAGTTGATCTGCCGCTTCTTTTCTTTCTCCTATGTCCCCCCCTCCCTTGTGGAGGGGGTCCGGTCCGATGACCATGGATGAAGTACCCAGGATGGACCGCTCGCCTGTATCGGTTGGGGACATCTCTACGCTGCTGATCCGCCTCCGCTTGAGATGGTTTCCTGTGGACGGGACTCTCGCTGCTGTCTTGGATCTGCATGAACTGAACTCTCGCGGCTGTGTTGGAGCCACTATGGATTGAACTTTCACAGCATCATGTTAGACCCGCTCGACATCCATTGCTTTCGGTCCCCTAGAGGGGGGGGGGGGGGTTGCCCACATCTGAGGTCCTCTCCAAGGTTTCTCATAGTCAGCATTGTCACTGGCGTCCCACTGGATGTGAATTCTCCCTGCCCACTGGGTGTGAGTTTTCCTTGCCCTTTTGTGGGTTCTTCCGAGGATGTTGTAGTCGTAATGATTTGTGCAGTCCTTTGAGACATTTGTGTTTTGGGGCTATATAAATAAACATTGATTGATTGATTGGTCTTGCACTCCTATTTTGGTGGTTTTCCTGTTTTGTTGTCTTCCTTGAGCACTTGAATGTCATGTCATGTTTGGATGTACTTTGTGGACGCTCTCTGCTCCACATGCTGTAAGTCTTTGCTGTCGTCCAGCATTCTGTTTTTGCTAATTTTGCCACCAGTTCAGTTTTAATTTTGTTTTGCTTAGCCTTACCTAAGCTTCAATGCCTTTTCTTCGGGGCACTTGTCTTTTGTTTATTTTTGGTTTGAGTATTTTTTTTTCACCTGTACATTGTCGTTTGCATATTGTGATCACGACAAACCATGTTAACGACGTCTACAAAGCAATTAGCTACTTGCTGCCACCTACTGATATGGATGAGTACAACATGGTTAGTCTGCTGAGGTCGAGACAGCAAAGACACTCAACAACGGCACATTTTCAGATACTTATTACTGGTTTGCAAATAATATTTTTAACCCAAATAGGTGAAATTACATATTTTCCCACGGCACACGGGTAGTGGTTGAAAACCACTGGTCTACATAACATGTAATGATGGTTCTTAGGTCAAAATGCTGCATAGATTACGTTTTACAGAACATCTTCAAGCCGATTTCTGACAGTTGCTTACCTACACCAGCGTCTTCTCCCCGTCATCTTTGTTGTAGCGGTGTAGCGTGCAAGGACGGGAGTGGAAGAAGTGTCAAAAGCTGAAGCTAACTGTTTTAATGACATACAGACTTTACTTCAATCAATAACGGAGCAGCATCTCCTCATCCTGGAACATGAAAAACCGTCCGACCGGAACTCTAATAACTAAAGTTCCTTGGGTGAATAATGTAAACTCACTACACCGGTATGTTTTAGCGCGTTCATGGCAAGTCTACTGACAGATATAAGTAAGAACCTTACATTATTTCATATTAGAAATGGCAACCGCGGAGGATGAATGTCACATAACAAGAAGGTAGAGAAAAATAATATTATTGACTACGGCGTTGGCGCGGACGCAAACACAGTTTTCAGGATTTATGCAGATCTCAAATCCAGATCAGCAGGTACCAGAAGGTTTGAGCATGTCTTTTATTGCCATACACAAGTCTCGTTTGCTTTCCAGCAGTATATATCTTAGGACTTTTCAGTCCGGCGTGTCTCTGCTTTCTGGCTCCAACTCCCACCACGTGTCTCGGCCCGGCTGCTGCTAATAAGGGCGACAAGTGATTAGACAACCGATCCCAGCTGGGCAATCCACTCACCCTCTGCTGTCTTCAAAGCCGGGCCATACACACCCCGTATTCCTGCCTCCTCCAGAGTAAGAAAAGTTGCTTTTGCATAATATTGCGAAACAAAATGCCAGATAATGTCTTACCTTAAACACACACCATAATATTACTCGTATGTTTAATGCGCCGAAAATCATTCAAGCAGTGCGGCGTCATAGCTTACCAAAGTCGTACTAAAACATTTTTATAGATTTTTCAGTGCCGTGTGTAATGTTCTATATTTTCAATGTATCATTCAAAATGTTGGTGTTGTTTACTTGAAACCCATCGTAGTGCAGTCTACGCTTATCTCTTATGTTTGACTGCCATCTACTGGTCAAACATATCATTTCACCATGTATGGAGAATCGGGATGACTGGAAGCAATGATGGAAGGCTGGTCTGAGGACGACCTAAAGATGTGCCAAATAAAATAGCTTTGAGGTGGGTAAGCTCAACCACAATTATTCCTTACAATAGGCGCACTGTTGAATTTTGAGGGGGAAAAAACGATTTTAAGTGTGCCTTATAGTCCGGAAAATACATATTTTTTAGGTCCAGAACTATAATATATGTGCTAATATTGCCAGCATTAGAGAGGTCCTTGGATGTTAATACTAATATTAACTATAATAACTATTATCAATAATTAAAACAACAATTATTAAATAATAAAATAACTAAAATTATACTCTTTAATTATTGACTATATTCTAACACGTAGCGTAATCACGGTTAAGTGTATAAATTGTATGTCTTAATTGTAATGAGCTATTCAGACACACATACTAAATGATTATTTCACATTAATTAGCAGAGTCGCCATTGAGGGCCTTTTATGTTCCCTCAATTAGACCAAAACAGTGTTGAAATGGAAATATAGCAGGCGAAAGATAAGGTGGTTGGCAGGCCTCAGGGCATTTTGAATTGTAATGAGTCACGTTTTATGTTATCATAGTTAAGGAGTGTCGGCTTAATTCAAAATCTGCTCAATTTTCTTCCCAGCCTAATCTTTATTATTTTTCCATGACATGTAACGTATTCACCAGTGATTAAAAAGCTCTGGACTGGGCAGAATGTTTCAAATACTAAATGAGCACAGTGGAGTATTAAATTGACTGTTTGATGGTAATTTTAGTGTGACTGCACATTAATAAATGAAGCCCGGTTTAGCTCATGTTTACTGTATATGCATCAGGACGAACTGTCAAGGGTTCATTTGAAATATGTATGAGTCTCCATTTAGAAAACTGGCAGCGTATTCTGAGGCTTACTCCAGACGATGACAAGCAACATCGGTTGAATTCCATTATTACTCTTTAATTTCAGCAATTTAACCAAACTGTTTCTTTTGTCTGTAATATAAAACTATTTTCTAATTTTAGACATATTTTGTCACTTGTAATCAAGGCTACTAAAAATGCATGTCGGTATTTATTTTGATACAAACCCTGTTTTCATATGAGTTGGGAAATTGTGTTAGATGTAAATATAAACAGAATACAATGATTTGCAAATGATTTTCAACCCATATTCAGTTGAATATGCTACAAAGACAACATATTTGATGTTCAAACTGATAAACATTTTTTTTTTTGCAAATATTCATTAACTTCAGAATATATCGGTGGCTGACTAAATACTTATTTAACCCACTGTATATGTATATATATATATATATATATATATATATATATATATATATATTTATATATACATGTACTAGTGATTTAGGGCTATATAAGTAAACATTGATTGATTGATTGATATATATATGTATATATATATATATATATATATATATATATATCCATCCATCCCATCCATTTTCTACCGCTTATATATATATATATATATATATATATATATATATATATATATATATATATATATATATATATATATATATATATATATATACACATATATATATTCAATATATATATTCATCCATTTCCATCCATTTCCTACAGCTTATTTCTTTCGGGGTCGCGAGGGGTGCTGGTGCCTATCTCAGCTACTATCGGGCGGAAGGTGGTGTACACCCTAGGCAAGTCACCACCTCATCCCAACAGTACATATATATATATATATATATATATATATATATATATATATATACACATTCATACCAACTTATATATATATATATATATACACATGGGGGTGTGGGGGTGTATATTGTAGTGCCCTGGAAGAGTTAGTGCTGGAAGGGGTTTGGTTATTTGTTCTGTTGTGTTTATGTTGTGTTACGGTTTTGGATGCTGAATTTCCCCCAGGGATCAATAAAGTACTTTCTATTATATTCTATGTTCTCCGGAAATGCGTTTGTCATTCTTGTTTGGTGTGAGTTTACAGTGTGTTGCATATTTGTAACAATGTTAAAGTTTATACGGCCACCCTCAATGTGACCTGTATGGCTGTTGAACAAGTATGCCTTGCATTCCCTTGAGTGTGTGAAAAGCTGTAGATATTATCTGACTGGGCCAGCACGCCTTTAAAGCACGCCCCCAATATTGTGGAAATCAGGAGAAATGGGTGGAAATCGGGAGAATGGTTGCCCCGGAGATTTTCGGGAGGGGCACTGAAATTCGTGAGTCTCCCGGTGAAATTGTGAGGCTTGGCAAGTGTGACTGGGAGACGCATCTGCTCTGTACTTACTCCCTACGTCCATCAGTCTTGATCACCCCCTGGGAGGGGAGGGGAGCAGTGAGCAGCAGCGATGGCCCTGCCTGGAATCATTTTTGGTGATATAACCCCCAATTCCAGCCCTTGGGGTAATGGGTCCCATTTTAATAGTCGGCCGGGGTTTGAACCCACGACCCACCGATCTCAGGGCGGACACTCTAACCACTAGATCAGGGGTAGGGAACCTATGGCTCTACAGCCAGATGTGGTTCTTTTGATCACTGCGTCTGGCTCTCGGATAAATCTGAGCTAACACTGCTTAACACGATAAGTACTGAATAATTCCACTTGTCATCACAGTGTTAGAAATAATGTTCAAAATATAAAACATTCTCATGCATTTTTAATCCATCCATCCGTTTTCTACCGCACCTGTTTAAGAAGTTGTGTTAATGGTAGGAAGTTATTTATTTACTATTGGTTAGTGTGGGGCTTGCCCTCCTGGGGGTTCTTCCGACCACCAAGCACCAACATGAGAGCCTGTTTCAGGGTTACAATATTGTTTTATTTTTCAATAAGTCTCTCAGTTGCTTTACAGCAATTGTATTTTTGTCTTTCGTCCTCGCTTGTGCTTTGGCTCCAGCTCCAACCCCGTCTCTCCTCCTGGCTGCTGCTTAAAACCGAGCGGCAGGTGATTAGATAACAAGGCCATCTACGCATCTGTCGCTGATTTCGAGGCATGATCCTGGCAACACCCGCTTCGATGCAGGCCCGCAGGCCACTCCCCCTCCCCAGTTAGCTTCAGAATAACAAAGTTATTACAAAAAATATTATTTGGCTCTTACAGAAATAGATTTTAAAATATTTGGCTTCTTGGCTCTCTCAGCCAATAAGGTTCCCGACCCGTGCACTAGGCCAATGCTGTCTTGATTTTTTCCTAGCCCAAAAACTTGAGTCCATTATAAAGTATTTTGAAGGATTCAAGGAACTTTATTCTCCTACCAGCACAGATGAAAACACATGTGCTGGAACTCGCGACACAGCCGGCGTCGACACCTGCGGAGCCGTGGCTGATGTTTCTTATCTTTGCATACTCGGCGGCGGTAGCTCGGTCTGCCAGTGCTTGGCACAGGTCTCAGGATTAAGCCGCTTTTTTTTTTTATATATTTCAAATACGTCTGTTTGGACTGGAGGGAGACGCTGAAAGGTGTCGCCGGGCAAGGCACCAAAACCTCAGACATGCTCAAGGACATCATTTCCTGCAGCACCAATTTCAGTCAAGCTCCAATGTGTCAATTTTAAAGCAGGGACTTCTTTTTCGGCGGGCACCTTTATGTAATCACGTGGCGATGTGAAACTGGATTAATTGTTTGCAGGGGGGACATTTTTCTCCCGGACTCGTGCGTTTAATCTCTAATAAATCTCACCGAGTCGTTATCAATTTTCCGATTCGCCAACTTGGACGTGTTTTACAGGGTGATTGATTGAAGCGAAGAAACACAAAAGGAGAGGGCAAAAAAGGAGACATCCTGCCACCTATTTTTCCCCAAAGTCCAATACACTGTCCTTGTTTCATTTCACTCGTTTCCATAGTAACGGCTCCCACTCTGGCTTATCTTGCCGCTCGCAAATACCTCACACCCTCGTGTCAGGGCTCTATCGTGTGTTACTTTGAAACTAACCATGTATGATTATACCCAATGATATACAAACCCCGTTTCCATATGAGTTGGGAAATTGTGTTAGATGTAAATATAAACGGAATACAATGATTTTCAACCCATATTCAGTTGAATATGCTTCAAAGACAACATATTTGATGTTAAAACTGGTAAACATTTTTAATTATTTCTAGAATTTGATGCCAGCAACACGTGACAAAGAAGTTGGGAAAGGTGGCAATAAATACTGATAAAGTTGAGGAATGCTCATCAAACGCTTATTTGGAACACCCCACAGGTGTGCAGGCTCATTACGAACAGGTGGGTGCCATGATTGGGTATAAAAACAGCTTCCCAAAAAATGTTCAGTCTTTCACAAGAAAGGATGGGGCGAGGTACACCCCTTTGTCCACAACTGCGTGAGCAAATAGTCCAAAAGTTTAAGGAACAACGTTTCTCAAAGTGCAATTGCAAGAAATTTAGGGATTTCAACATTTACGGTCCATAATATCATCAAAAGTTTCAGAGAATCTGGAGATATCACTCCACGTAAGCGACATGGCCGGAAACCTCTATATTCTTGTTATGTTACATTCATCCTTCGCTGTTGCCATTTCTATTATAAAGTAGTGTAAAGTTCTTACTTATATCTGTCAGTAAACTCAACATGGAAGCGCTAAAACGTACCGGTGTAGTGGGTTTACATTATTCACCCAAGGAACTTTAGTTATTAGATTTCCGGTCGGACGGTTTTTCACTGGACACATTTCCGATGTTGTTTCCGGATGAGGAGACGCTGCTCGGTTTTTGATGGAAATAAAGTCTGAATGTCATTAAAACATTTCTTACATGCACGCTGAGTCCGAAGTCCGTCTGCATCCTGGGAGAAAGAACCCCGCCACATCATGCGACCTGGTCGTCACATTTTCGCTATCTTCTTGTTATGTTACATTCATCCTTCGCTGTTGACATTTCTATTATAAAGTAGTGTAAAGTTCTTACTTATATATGTCAGTAAACTCAACATGGAAGCGCTAAAACATACCGGTGTAGTGGGTTTACATTATTCACCCAAAGAACTTTAGTTATTAGATTTCCGGTCGGACGGTTTTTCACTGGACACATTTCCGGTGTTGTTTCCGGATGAGGAGATGCTGCTCGGTTTTTGATTGAAGTAAAGTCTGAATGTCATTAAAACATGTCCTACATGCACGCTGAGTCCGAAGTCCGTCTGCATCCTGGGAGAAAGAACCCCGCCACATCATGCGACCTGGTCGTCACATTTTCTCTATATTCTTGTTGTTACATTCATCCTTCGCTGTTGCCATGTCTATTATAAAGTAGTGTAAAGTTCTTACTTATATCTATCAGTAAACTCAACATGGAAGCGCTAAAACATACCGGTGTAGTGGGTTTACATAATTCACCCAAGGAATTTTAGTTATTAGATTTCCGGTCGGACGGTTTTTCACTGGACACATTTCCGGTGTTGTTTCCGGATGAGGAGACGCTGCTCGGTTTTTGATTGAAATAAAGTCTGAATGTCATTAAAACATTTCCTACATGCACGCTGAGTCCGAAGTCCGTCTGCATCCTGGGAGAAAGAACCCCGCCACATCATGCGACCTGGTCGTCACATTTTCTCTATCTTCTTCTTATGTTACATTCATCCTTCGCTGTTGCCATTTCTATGATAAAGTAGTGTAAAGTTCTTACTTATATCTGTCAGTAAACTCAACATGGAAGCGCTAAAACATACCGGTGTAGTGGGTTTATATTACTCACCCAAGGAACTTTAGTGATTAGATTTCCGGTCGGCCGTTTTTTCACTGGACACATTTCCGGTGTTGTTTCTGGATGAGGAGACGCTGCTCGCTTTTTGATTGAAGTAAAGTCTGAATGTCATTAAAACATTTCCTACATGCACGCTGAGTCCGAAGTCCGTCTGCATCCTGGGAGAAAGAACCCCGCCACATCATGCGACCTGGTCGTCACATTTTCTCTATTTTCCTGTTATGTTACATTCATCCTTCGCTGTTGCCATTTTTATTATAAAGTAGTGTGAAGTTCTTACTTATATCTGTCAGTAAACTCAACATGGAAGCGCTAAAACATACCGGTGTAGTGGGTTTACATTATTCACCCAAGGAACTTTAGTTATTAGATTTCCGGTCGGACGGTTTTTCACTGGAAACATTTCCGGTGTTGTTTCCGGATGAGGAGATGCTGCTCGGTTTTTGATTGAAGTAAAGTCTGAATGTCATTAAAACATTTCCTACATGCACGCAGAGTCTGAAGTCCGTCTGCATCCTGGGAGAAAGAACCCCGCCACATCATGCGACCTGGTCGTCACATTTTCTCTATTTTCTTGTTATGTTACATTCATCCTTCGCTGTTGCCATTTTTATTATAAAGTAGTGTGAAGTTCTTACTTATATCTGTCAGTAAACTCAACATTATTCACCCAAGGAACTTTAGTTATTAGATTTCCGGTCAGACGGTTTTTCACTGGACACATTTCCGGTGTTATTTCCGGATGAGGACACGCTGCTCCAATTTTGATTGAAGTAAAGTCTGAATGTTATTAAAACATTTAGCTCCATCTTTTGACACTTCTTCCACTCCCATCCTTGCACGCTACACCGCAACAACAAAGATGACGGGGAGAAGACGCTGCCGAAGGTGAACCACGTATATAAGACCGGCAAAAAATGGCTCATCCTAAATCGACTGTCAAAAAGCGGCTTGAAGATGATCTGTAAAACATCATCCATGCAACATTTTCACCAAAGAACCACCATTACATTGAACATATCGTGATGTCTTCGATATGAACTGAGGGCTCCAGAATCCAGCCTGCGCACCCGTCAAAGGTAATGTTGCAGACATTAAATGATCGAGCAAGGACGGTAATCGTTTCAGACACCCTCAGCAATTTCACGCTCTCACCAGTCTTAGAAAAAAGTTTTAATGTCGTGGGCCCCCTGCTCTGATGCCCCTACTCCTGGTCGTCCTCTCAACTCGATATTTTATGGCGTGCTTTTTTTTCTTGTGCTTTTAAAGGGGGGCATCCTAACCCTGCTGAGTTCGCTCACGCTCACTTAGTCCCGACGAGGAAGAAGGAAGAACCGCGATGTGAGCCAAAGTCTCTTCTGATTTTTCATTACTGATCGAACGCACAAACTCCCTGAGTAGTCTTTGGACCACATGTGTGCAACATTAGACAAGCACACTGTCACCACACCAGCATCACGCCTGTTCCAAAACAAGTTGAAGGCCTAGTGAAACCCACTACTACCGACCACGCAGTCTGAAATATTAAGATTGCAACACAAGCCAATACAGCCATTTTAGTTTACTAAATTCCATCCATCTTCTTCCGCTTATCCGAAGTCGGGTCGCGGGGGCAGCAGCCTAAGCAGGGAAGCCCAGACTTCCCTCTCCCCAGCCACTTCGTCTAGCTCTCCCCGGGGGATCCCGAGGCGTTCCCAGGCCAGCCGGGAGACATAGTCTTCCCAACGTGTCCTGGGTCTTCCCCGTGGCCTCCTACCGGTCCGACGTGCCCTAAACACCTCCAGAGGGAAGCGTTCGGGTGGCATCCTGACCAGATACCCGAACCACCTCATCTGGCTCCTCTCGATGTGAAGGAGCAGCGGCTTTACTTTGAGTTCCTCCCGGATGACAGAGCTTCTCACCCTATCTCTAAGGGAGAGACCTGGAAACTCATTTCGGCCGCTTGTACCCGTGATCTTATCCTTTCGGTCATGACCCAGAGTTCATGACCATAAGTGAGGATGGGAACGTAGATCGACCGGTAAATTGAGAGCTTTGCCTTCCGGCTCAGCTCCTTCTTCACCACAACAGATCGGTACAGCGTCCGCATTACTGAAGACGCCGCACCGATCCGCCTGTCGATCTCACGATCCACTCTTCCCTCACTCGTGAACAAGACTCCTAGGTACTTGAACTCCTCCACTTGGGGCAGGGTCTCCTCCCCAACCCGGAGATGGCACTCCACCCTTTTCCGGGAGAGAACCATGGACTCGGATTTGGAGGTGCTGATTCTCATTCCGGCTGCTTCACACTCGGCTGCAAACCGAGTGTGAAGCCGAGTGTGAATTGCAATTTTAAATTTCCTGCGAAGTATCCTGTTGGAAACGTCGCGGAATGAGGATGTGTAGCGGACATTATTTCCCAGCCCGATCCAAGCTGTAAGTAGTCTGCTTTAAAGGGGAACATTATCACAATTTCAAAAGGGTTAAAAACAATAAAAATCAGTTCCCAGTGGCTTGTTGTATTTTTAGAATTTTTTTTCAAAATGTTACCGGTCTCGGAATATCCCTAAATAAAGCTTAAAAGTGCCTTATTATCGGCTCTCTGCGAAGACACTGTCCATTTCCCTGTGACGTCACACAGTGCTGCCAATGTAAACAAACAATGGGAATACCACAGCAAGATATAGCGACATTAGCTCGGATTCAAACTCGGATTTCAGCGGTTTAAGCGATTCAACAGATTACGCATGTATTGAAACAGATGGTTGGAGTATGAAAGTATTGAAGAATAAACTGAAGCTATTGAGCGAATTGCTATTGACGCTATTCATAGCCATAGCTTGGCCGAATAGCTGCGTTAGCATCGCCGGTAAAATGTGCGGACCAAACGATCAGGACTTTCGCATCATTTGACACTGGAGCTACTTAAATCCGTCGATTGGTAAGTGTTTGTTTCGCATTAAATGTGGGTGGAAGGAAACGTAATATAGTTGCAAATGCATCTGCAAGTTATCCATACCTTTCTGTGCCAAGCGGCCGAAATGAGTTTCCTCCGCCATGTGGTGGGTCTCTCCCTTAGACATAGGGTGAGAAGCTCTGCCATCCGGGAGGAACTCGAAGTAAAGCCGCTGCTCCTTCACATCGAGAGGAGCCAGATGAGGTGGTTCGGGCATCTGGTCAGGATGCCACCCGAACGCCTCCCTAGGGAGGTGTTTAGGGCACATTCAACCGGTAGGAGGCCACGGGGAAGACCCAGGTCACGTTGGGAAGTCTATGTCTCCCGGCTGGCCTGGGAACGCCTCGGGATCCCCTCCGGGAAGAGCTAGACTAAGTGGCTGGGGAAAGGGAAGTCTGGGTTTCCCTGCTTAGGCTGTTGCCCCCGCGACCCGACCTCAGATAAGCGGAAGAAGATCAATCAATCAATCAATGTTTACTTATATAGCCCTAAATCACTAGTGTCTCAAAGGGCTGCACAAACCACTACGACATCCTCGGTAGGCCCACATACGGGCAAGGAAAACTCACACCCAGTGGGACGTCGGTGACAATGATGACGATGAGAACCTTGGAGAGGAGGAAAGCAATGGATGTCGAGCGGGTCTAACATGATACTGTGAAAGTTCAATCCATAATGGATCCAACACAGTCGCGAGAGTCCAGTCCAAAGCGGATCCAACACAGCAGCGAGAGTCCCGTTCACAGCGGAGCCAGCAGGAAACCATCCCAAGCGGAGGCGGATCAGCAGCGCAGAGATGTCCCCAGCCGATACACAGGCAAGCAGTTCATGGCCACCGGATCGGACCGGACCCCCTCCACAAGGGAGAGTGGGACATAGAAGAAAAAGAAGATGGATGGATTGGATTGGATTGGATCATTGCTTTCGAACTTTTTTTTCCCAACTCATACGGAAACGGGGTTTGTCATTCCAGGCTGCCTTTTTATCGTGAACAAGAGTTTTTCACTCATAAACCTGATGACATAATTGTATCATTACTGCGACCTTCTGTAAACAGAAAGCTCCGGGCACTTTTTCGGACTGAGCGACTCAGATCCCGCACGAACGCACGGACGATGACATTTCTGATTGTTACCATTTCTTCGATCTTTCTTTTACATTGTACCTAAAAGTTTACATTTGCATACAGATTTATATCCCCCCCCCCCCACAGAGCAGCTCACGTAGAAGACAGCAGTCGTTCACTGCAGGGTTTCTATTCAGCTCAAGTAAAAGCTGAGCCTCTCCTCACATTTTGCTTTTTGGTTTTTCTTTATCCCCATCTTGTTTGACAGCACTTTCAAGGTGCCTCGGTCGACCCGGCCCTTGTAACCCCATTCAAATCTCTGGCAAAAAATGTAATTCCCTTAAAAACAACTACACGTTCATTCAAAGAAGAGGTGTCAAACGTACGGCCCGAGGGATGAGTTTTTCAGGACAACCTAAAATCATCAGCCCGGAGGTTGGGTCTTGGACAATGACCCCAAACACAGTCAAAAGAGGTAAAGGAATGGCTAAATCAGGCTAGAATGAAGGTTTTAGAATGGCCTTCCCAAAGTTCTGACTTAAACTAGTGGACAATGCTGAAGAAACAAGTCAATGTCAGAAAACCAACAAATTTAGCTGAACGACACCGATTTTGTCAAGAGTGGTTAGAGTGTCCGCCCTGAGATCGGTAGGTTGGGAGTTCAAATCCTGGCCGAATCATACCAAAGACTATAAAAATGGGACCCATTACTTCCCTGCTTGGCAATCAGCATCAAGGGGTTGGAATTGGGGGTTAAATCACCAAAAATGATTCCCTGGCGTGGCACCGCTGCTGCCCACTGATCCCCTCACCTCCCAGGGGGTGATCAAGGGTTATGGATCAAATGCAGAGAATAATTTCGCCACACCAAGAGTGTGTGTGACAATCATTGTTACTTTCACTTTAAATTTGGATGGCTACCAAATGTCACAAGGTGGTGGTGACGAACCCCAAGATGCAGAGATGACCTGCTTGGTACATGAAAACATTGTTTTAATGTTAAAAAAAAAAAAAAGCAAGGAAAACACGAACCACGGACAAGAGTCGGGATCCAGAGAAGAGCTCACAGCATTCAAGAAAACAGGCAGTCCACAACATAGAGCAAACAATACTCCAGCACTGAATGGAGGGAAAGGCAGGTTTAAATAATGCCTCTGATTAGTTTCTTGGATCTTTCTTTTGCATTGTACCTAAAAGTTTACATTTGCATAAAGATTTATATCCCCCCCCCCCGGAAGAATGTTTCCAGTATAGACACGCACATCGACTTGGCTAAGCCTAATCTATTGATGCAGGGCGGTTTTATAATCATCTGCCATTGAAATCATGCGGGTGAAAAGCACGGAGCGCTTTGTGGGTTTTATCTATGACTCCCATGCAGTTCTTGGCTTCTAATTTTCTGATAACGCCGGAACATGAGTTTTCTCTGTAAAAGACACAAGTTCAAATCCGAATGTGCAATTACTGCAGAATGAAAAGACCGCGACTCCTTGAGAGAACACACCAACCGCAATGGAACCAGCCTTCCCTATGTCCGACGTAACGTCTGTTTCTGTTTCCTCTCTCAATGGAAGT
Organism: Nerophis ophidion; assembly: GCF_033978795.1. Taxonomy (NCBI): domain Eukaryota; kingdom Metazoa; phylum Chordata; class Actinopteri; order Syngnathiformes; family Syngnathidae; genus Nerophis; species Nerophis ophidion. Next base: position 37,745,402 of record NC_084632.1, on the reverse strand, counting down.
AATGTTCAATCCGGAGAATTTTTTTCCGCCCACGGTTTTGTGTGAAACTCTTCCCGGAATCGCAGTGGATCAAACTCCAAATCCTCTATTTGCAGACTGCAAGAGTCAGTGCTGGCCCCAACCAGCTCTTATCTTAGGATACAAGCTGTACTAGCATCGAACAAAATCCAGGCAGATTAACTCTGACCAGAAATTGGAGTCCCCTTCAAAGCCTGAAAGATTATTATGTGTTATCAGTGAGTAAAATATCCTTAAGCGCGTGTATCCACAAAGTTATAGAGAGATCACACTGAATGTGATTTAAAATACTGTATACTCAAACATCACAGGTGTGAAGAAAACAAGTTTTTATGCAGAATCGGTTGCACTGCACAAGCTAGTTTTGGATACCTTTTATCTTTACTAATACAATAGATCAGGGGTAGGGAACCTATGGCTCTAGAGCCAGATGTGGCTCTTTTGATGACTGCATCCGGCTCTCAGATAAATCTCAGCTGACATTGCTTAACACGATAATTAAGAAGGATTTCACTGGTGATCACAGTGCTAAAAATAACGTCCAAAATACCAAACATTTTCATGCATTTAAATCCATCCATCCGTTTTCTACCGCACCTGTTCAAGAAGTCGCATTAATGGTAATAAGTATTTTATGTCACGATGGGAGGTCGCTCTCCCAGGAAGGCAGACGGACTACTCGGGACATTTAGGTAAAAACATGATTTAATTTGAACTAAAAAAAATATACAAACAAAAATCGCTCACAACGGAGGCACAACTTGGGCTAAAAAAAACAAAACTAACGCATAAACAGACTAAGAACGTAAATCAAACAAAACTTACTTGGCATGGCATGATGTTGCGATCCGCTGCTCGTATCTACACATTAGTTATTTTTCCTTTCTGGTATCACTCTCTGTCAAGTGACTGTTTATTTCCTTTTTAGCCTGTCACCATGGTAACTCATCAGTCCACCTGCCAATCCCGGTCCACACACACCTGTTTTGTCTAATCACCCTCCTATTTAAGACAGCCTCTTTGTTCATTTCTTCCTGGGTTCATAAATTGCTCTCATGCAACAAGTGACGACTGCTACTTTTTCTACTTTTATTCTCGCTAGCTCTCATGCTATACCACTTGATTATTCCAGTTTTCATACTGATGATTTGTTTTCTCGTTTGTGCTTTCATGCCAAGTTTAGTTTTCTGTTTGTATTTCCTAGTTTTCATACTAGCGTTTTTGGTTTGCCTTTTTATTAGCTCCAGCATTTCTGTTCAGAGCTCTCTTTTTGTTAAATAAATATTTTAAGATCCTACCTTTTGTTGTGTTCACGTCATCGCATCCACGGAGGGACAAACCCACCAGTCATCACACATGAAGCACGAAACTATGGCAAGGCATGAAACAAGTCAGCGCAGGGCGACTGACTGGCAAAGACGAGCTTAAATGCTGCCTCTGATTAGTGCCCGGGAAGCAGGTGAGCGGGCATTTTGTCCACCAGAGATAGGTGGACAAAATGAGTAACCAAGGAAACCAGACAAGGGAGTGGAAAAAAAAACAGGAACTTAAAGAGTCCAAAGGACAAACAGCACATGGCCAAAAAAAAACATGATCAACAGACATGTCAATTTATTTATTATTGGTTAGCTTCAGAATAACTATGTTATTAAAAAGAATAAGAGACGTATTATGCTCTAAAAATGTTGGTCTTACTTAAAAATGCACGCATTTAGTTGTATTCAGTGTTAAAAAATATGATACGGCTCTCACGGAAATACATTTTGAAATATTTGGCTCTCTCAGAACAAAAAGGTTCCCGACCCCTGCAATAGATCGACCGTCCAAAGGCAAAACCCAGTAACTCAATTTTGGTCAAAACTGAGCTGATAATAATTTTGGAGTTCCTAGGTGATATGCTTTACATTAGTGTATGCGATATTGTAATTTGTTCCGTAAGTAAGCTGTTACGCGCATGGCAGGACCTAGCAACTACCACATAACCGCGTAGATAAATGATAAATGGGTTGTACTTGTATAGCGCTTTTCTACCTTCAAGGTACTCAAAGCGCTTTGACACTACTTCCACATTTACCCATTCACACACACATTCACACACTGATGGAGGGAGCTGCCATGCAAGGCGCCAACCAGCACCCATCAGGAGCAAGGGTGAAGTGTCTTGCTCAGGACACAACGGACGTGACGAGGTTGGTACTAGGTGGGATTTGAACCAGGGACCCTCGGGTTGCGCACGGCCACTAAAATACTAGAGCTAGAACAAACAAAGGGTACAAACAACAATCAAGCACGTGGGCGGAATAACAAACTAAGGGAGCTAGCAGTGTAAGCTAAAAAACAAAAAGAACTTTAGCGTGGAAGCTAGAGGATAACAAACAGGAAAACTGGAAATAGCTAATGGCTAACAAAAACAGCTTACTGACAAGATGTAGCACGACAGGTAATAGCTGAAATGATGCCAGACACACGACAGGTAGCAAAGACACAAGAGTGACATGAGGCAACGACAATACAATGATCCAGCAACTGACACAACACAAAGCAGGTACAAATAGGAGTGGGCTGATTGGCAACAGGTGTGGCCAGGTGCCAATCAGCCGCAGGGAGGAAAGTCTGGGCTTCCCTGCTTAGGCTGCTGCCCCCGCGACCTGACCTCGGATAAGCGGAATTAATGAATGGATGGATGAACAGGCTTTTCATCATCTTTACAACACAACTACTGTAGTTGTACTTTTGCTGCTATTGTATTGTTTTTCAAACAACATATTCTGTCTATTTTTCATTCTTTATTTTTAAAAGAAATGTTAGAAATTGTAGTGTTGGATTCAGTTTTTGTTAGACCTATGTCATGGAACTACTGTAGTTGTTGGTAGTTCTGTATATTATACTGTAGTGTTTTTATAGGATATTTATTATCCACAAGGTTTGTTTTTCTTTAAAAAAAAACATGTTACATATTAAAATGGCACTTGGATGAGAAAGGATTCATTAGTATACAATATGCTGCACAATTTCATCAATCATGTATTTCTGTGATTTTTTTTTTTTTTTTTTTATCTTTCGTTTTGTTTTATCTTCACCATCTCTGAGGACGGAGCCCGCTCCCCCTCGGTGTGCGTCTCAGCGTCATGTGATGTGAGGTCCATCTGGGAGAGCGGAGAAAGTGCACGGACGGTGTGCTGATTCCCTGGTGACAAGGTTTCTCTTCAAACTCATCCCTTGGAAAAAAAAAATAAAAAAATAGGCAAGAGAAATACACTCCATCTCATTTTCAATTCCCCGTGTAATGAAAAGAATAATGTGCACCTGAAATGGAGGCTTTCTGTGTAACCAGAATGAATTTGAATAAGGCACATGTGCCTTAAAGATTTTTGTGACACGAAACGGAAAAAAGAAGAGTTCTGATTAAATTACAAAAATACCGTAGTTTTCGGACTATAAGGCGCACTTAAAATCCTTCAATTTTCTCAAAACTCAACAGTGCGCCTCATAACCCGGTGCGCCTAATGTACGGAATAATGTTGGGTGTGCTTACCGACCTCAAAGCTATTTTATTTGGTGCCGGGTGTAATGATAAGTGTGACCAGTAGATGGCAGTCACACATAACATATACATGCATTTGGGTTGATTGGCAACACTAAATGGTCCCTAGTGTGTGAATGTGAGTGTGAATGTTGTCTGTCTATCTGTGTTGGCCCTGCGATGAGGTGGCGACTTGTCCAGGGTGTACGCCGCCTTCCGCCCGATTGTAGCTGAGATAGGCGCCAGCGCCCCCCGCCACCCCGAAAGGGAATAAGCGGTAGAAAATGGATGGATGGATGGCATTTGACTCAAGTAAACAACACATAAATTGTATATGTTCCAATGAAAATATAGAAAATTTACACACGGTGCTCAAAAATCCATCAAAATGTTTTAGTACGACTTTGGTAAGCTGTGAGGTTGCACCGCTTGATCTGTGTATAAGGCAGCGTTTCTCACCTGTGGGGAATAGAGACATGACAGGTGGGGCGCGAGGAACGGGAGGGAATTTCACTTCAAAAATTTTTTTTTATTATTCTATTCTTGCGGCGGCAATGACCAAGAAGAACGCGGAGTTGGAATATAATCCATCCATCCATCCATCCATCCATTTTCTGCCGATTATTCCCGTTCGGGGTCGCGGGGGGCGCTGGCGCCTATCTCAGCTACAATCGGGCGGAAGGCAGGGTACACCCTGGACAAGTCTACAACACTTTATGTACATATTTATATACATATTTATATCATATTTATATAATATGTAACTACAAGCTCCATTCACAGACAGAGTCCCATTACTTTTATGAGTGGTCGAGCGAGTCAAAAGCCGAATTTTTATTTTTTATTTTTATTTGTGGCGGTCGTAATTCTTTCGTGGCGAGCCGGCCACAAATAAATGAATGTGTGGGAAACCCTGACTTGAATGTTACTTGATGTTCAATACATTTGAAAATGTTAAGCTTGGCATTTGCGTTTTGTTGTGGCGATGAAGGCAGGTGGGGCTGGAAAACTCCCCCTTGTCCAAAGTGGGGGATGACAAAAAAAAGTTTGAGAACCATTGGTATAAGGTAAGACATTATCCGGCGTTTTGTTTCGCAATTTTATACAAAACCAACTTTTCGTACTTTCCGGTACTTGCTGATGTATATTTGGGATCTGCATAAGTCCTGAAAATGTGCGCAACAACACATAAATTGTATATGTTCCAATGAAAATATAGAAAATTACACACGGTGCTCAAAAATCCATCAAAATGTTTTAGTACGACTTTGGTAAGCTGTGAGGTTGCACCGCTTGATGTTTGTATAAGGCAAGATATATTATCTGGCCTGCGATGAGGTGGCGACTTGTCCAGGGTGTACTCCGCCTTCCGCCCGTTTGTAGCTGAGATAGGCGCCAGCGCCCCCCGCCACCCCAAAAAGGGAATAAGCGGTAGGAAATGGATGGATGGATATTATCTGCCGTTTTAATTTGCAATTTTATGCATAACCAACTTTTCTTACTTTCTGGTACCTGCTGATGTGTATTTGGGATCTGCATAAGTCCTGGAAATTTGCGCGGTCCGCCTTTGTAGTCGGTGTCGACAACATAGTCCATAAGCTTCTTCTTTTTCTCTATCTTCTTGTTATGTTATATTCATCCTCCGCTGTTGCCATTTCTAATATAAAGTAGCATAAAGTTATTACTTATATCTGTCATTAAACTTGCCATGAAAGCGCTAAAACTTACTGGTGTAGTGAGTTTACATTATTCACCCAAGGAACTTTAGTTATTAGATTTCCGGTCGAACTGTTTTTGTTGTTTAAAGTTAAAGTACCAATGATAGTCACACACACACTAGGTGTGGTGAAATGTGTCCTCTGCATTTGACCCATCCCCTAGATCACCCCCTGGGAAGTGAGGGGAGCAGTGGGCAGTAGCGGTGCCGCGCCCAGGAATCATTTATAGTAATTTAATCCCCAATTCCAACCTTTGATGCTGAGTGCCAAGCAGGGAAGCAATGGGTCCCATTTTTTTTTATAGTCTTTGGTATGACTCGGCCGGGTTTTGAACTCACAACTTACCAATCTCAGGGCGGACACTCTAACCACTTGGCCACTGAGTAGGTATGATGAGATGATGTTCCATTATTGATTGAAGTCTAAATGTCATTAAAACAGTTAGCTCCATCTTTTGACGCTTCTTCAACTTTCGTCCTTGCACGCTACACCGCTGCAACAAAGATGACGGAGAAAAGACGCTGCTGAAGGTGAGCCACGTAAATAAGTCCTGAAGCCAGTGCTAACATCTGCTGCTGAGGCCACCCGCCTCCACCCCCCCCACACCCCCCCCCCCCCCCCCCCCCGCCGACCAAGAAGTTATGTCCTTGCACAGATAGAACAAGTTTAGCTTGAGCACAATAGCTAATAACTATAGCAATGTTTTTTAAGCATATTAAAGTTGTGTGATAACTTACACATAATTATTCTAGCAGTAATAAATCCATTCGAAGAAGAAAGCCTGCCGTTTCCTTAAAGGCCTACTGAAATGCGATTTTCTTATTTAAACGGGCATAGCAGGTCCATTTTATGTGTCATACTTGATCATTTCGCGATATTGCCATATTTAGTAGAGAACATTGACGATAAAGTTTGCAACTTTTGGTCGCTAATAAAAAAGCTTTGCCTGTACCGGAAGTAGCAGACGATGTGCGGGTGACATCACGGGTTGTGGAGCTCCTCCCATCTGAACATTGTTTACAATCATGGCCACCAGCAGCGAGAGCGATTCGGACCGAGAAAGCGACTATTTCCCCATTAATTTGAGCGAGGATGAAAGATTTGTCGATGAGGAAAGTGAGAATGAAGGACTAGAAAATTTAAAAAAAGACAGGGCAGTGGGAGCGATTCAGATGTTATTAGACACATTTACTAGAATCATTCTGGAAAATCCCTTATCCGCTTATTGTGTTACTAGTGTTTTAGTGAGATTATATAGTCGTACTTGAAAGTCGACTGGCGGTCACCATGGGTGTGGTGACCGCCAGTGTCTCTGAGGGAAGCCACGTTTCTCGACAAGGTGAAGCGAAGGCAACCGTTTTTTTCCCCCTCCTCCACGGTGGAAGCATCCCAGGTTCGTGGGGCGGTCGGTCGGAGGAGGCAAGACAGTCCGCAGCTGCCTTTATGACAGGTGCAAGCTCCGCTCATTTCTACGGTAAAAGCTGACTTATTACCACAATTTTCTCACCGAAACCTGCCGGTAGAGAACCATGTTCGCTTGACCGCTCTGTTCCATGGTAAATAAATAATGATAAATGGGTTGTACTTGTATAGCGCTTTTCTACCTTCAAGGTACTCAAAGCGCTTTGACACTACTTCCACATTTACCCATTCACACACACATTCACACACTGATGGAGGGAGCTGCCATGCAAGGCGCTAACCAGCACCCATCAGGAGCAAGGGTGAAGTGTCTTGCTCAGGACACAACGGACATGACGAGGTTGGAATTGAACCAGGGACCCTCGGGGTTGCGCACGGCCACTCTTCCACTGCGCCACTCCGTCCCTTTGAGTAAAGCTTCATCCTTCGGGAATGTAAACAAGGAAACACCGGCTGTGTTTGTGTTGCTAAAGGCAGCTGCAATACACCGCTTCCCACCTACATCTTTCTTCTTTGACGTCTCCATTATTCATTGAACAAATTGCAAAATATTCAGCAGCACAGATGTCCAGAAGACTGTGTAATCATGCTTTTAAAGCAGACTACTTATAGCTAGAAGAAAACGTCCGCTACAATCCGTGTCCATCCATCATCTTCCGCTTATCCGAGGTCGGGTCGCGGGGGCAACAGCCTAAGCAGGGAAACCCAGACTTCCCTCTCCCCAGCCACTTTGTCTAGCTCTTCCCGGGGGATCCCGAGGCGTTCCCAGGCCAGCCGGGAGACATAGTCTTCCCAACGTGTCCTGGGTCTTCCCCGTGGCCTCCTACCGGTTGGACGTGCCCTAAACACCTCCCTCGGGAGGCGTTCGGGTGGCATCCTGACCAGATGCCCGAACCACCTCATCTGGCTCCTCTCGATGTGGAGGAGCAGCGGCTTTACTTTGAGTTCGTCCCGGATGACAGAACTTCTCACCCTATCTCTAAGGGAGAGACCTGGAAACTCATTTCGGCCGCTTGTACCCGTGATCTTATCCTTTCGGTCATGACCCAAAGCTCATGACCATAGGTGAGGATGGGAACGTGGATCGACCGGTAAATTGAGAGCTTTGCCTTCCGGCTCAGCTCCTTCTTCACCACAACGGACCGGTACAACGTCCGCATTACTGAAGACGCCGCACCGATCCGCCTGTCGATCTCACGATCCATGTCATCCGTGTCACGCGTCATCATATTCATAGCTGTATGTAGAAGTGTCTGCTCGTATCTGCTGCTTTAATGTCTTTAATGTCCTCTGTGGTCTTTGATGTTTGATGTTTCCCTCTTAGGCGATGAGTTGTTTTTTTCCCTTGGCCTGAGTCTGCACCCCCTCTCCAGGGCCCAGGCTAAGACCGATTTTTGTATTTTGTTTTAATCTTCAATTTTTTTCTCCCATTCCCCCCCTTGTTTATCTGTATCTCATCTTTTTTGTAAGGGGCACTGGAAGCCGGCAGACCCGTCAGCGATCCTGTTCTGTCTCCCTGTAATGTTTGTCTGATCTTGAATGGGATTGTGCTGAAAATTGTAATTTTCCTGAAGGAACTCTCCTGACGGAATAAATAAAGTACTATCTATCTAATCATTCTGCGACGTTTTCAACAGGATACTTCGCGGGAAATTTAAAATTGCAATTTAGTAAACTAAAAAGGCCGTATTGGCATGTGTTGCAATGTTAATATTTCATCATTGATATATAAACTATCCGACTGCGTGGTGGGTAGTAGTGGGTTTCTGTCGGCCTTTAAACGCCATTTATTTCCAGAGGAGCTCCCATTTTAATATTGATTTCCAATGTTGCAAAAGTGTGGGGAATAAACATTTAAATACAACATTTCTGTCAACGAAGATTTCAATCAATCAATGTTTATTTATATAGCCCCAAATCACAAATGTCTCAAAGGACTGCACAAATCATTACGACTACAACATCCTCGGAAGAACCCACAAAAGGGCAAGGAAAACTCACACCCAGTGGGCAGGGAGAATTCACATCCAGTGGGACGCCAGTGACAATGCTGACTATGAGAAACCTTGGAGAGGACCTCAGATGTGGGCAACCCCCCCCTCTAGGGGACCGAAAGCAATGGATGTTGAGCGGGTCTAACATGATACTGTGAAAGTTCAATCCATAGTGGCTCCAAGACAGCAGCGAGAGTCCCGTCCACAGGAAACCATCTCAAGCGGATCAGCAGCGTAGAAATGTCCCCAACCGATACAGGCGAGCGGTCCATCCTGGGTCCCGACGAGCGGTCCATCCTGGGTCTCGACTCTGGACAGATGAGACTTAAATGTTTCTACTGATAAAATGATTTGCGAATCATTTTCAACCCATATTCAGTTGAATATGCTACAAAGACAACATATTTGATGTTAAAACTGATAAACTTTGTGTTTTTTTGCAAATAATCATTAACTTTAGAATTTAATGCCAGCAACATCAATCAATGTTTATTTATATAGCCCTAAATCACAAATGTCTCAAAGGACTGCACAAATCATTACGACTACAACATCCTCGGAAGAACCCACAAAAGGGGAAGGAAAACTCATACCCAGTGGGCAGGGAGAATTCACATCCAGTGGGACGCCAGTGACAATGCTGACTATGAGAAACCTTGGAGAGGACCTCAGATGTGGGCAACCCCCCCTCTCTAGGGGACCGAAAGCAATGGATGTCGAGCGGGTCCAACATGATACTGTGAAAGTTCAATCCATAGCGGCTCCAACACAGCCGCGAGAGTTCAGTTCAAGCGGATCCAAGACAGCAGCGAGAGTCCCGTCCACTGTTTGCGTCAGCTTTTGATCATCAGGCCTCCGTCTATGGAAACTGCGCCGGTCCAGAGGTCAAGTTTAAACTCAGCGACCTGCCTGCTGTGGCTGATGAGTCCGATGCGGTAGAGGCAAACATTGACTGCAGATATAACTGGAAGTCTCAACTGCAGGGGTGCTTGTCCTCCGCTTGGTTCTTTTTTCCTTGGCTGGGTCATGGATCTTTTCCTCGCCAGTCTTCAGCGGTTCATCAAGGACACTGCACCATTTGCCGCGGTCAACCGCCGCATCTTCCCGGTTTTCAGTGTTTATGTCCAGGGCTTTGCAGACATCTTTGAAGCACAGTTTTAGCCGGCCAACAGATCTCTTGCCAGAGGGGAGCTCGCCATACAGGATGTCCTTTGGGATACGTCCATCCTCCATACGGCACACGTGGCGGAGTCAACGCAGTTGGCGTTGTCTGAGCTGCATGGACATGGTAGGAAGACCAGCGCGTTCGTCACTCCAATGCATGCCGAGGATGCGACGAAGGTGTTTAATTTGTGCTCCTGTTTGGACTACAGTGGGGCAAGAAAGTCTTTAGTCAGCAAGTTCTCCCACTTAAAATGATGACAGAGGTCTGTAATGTTCATCATAGGTACACTTCAACTGTGAGAGACAGAATGTGGGAAAAAAATCCTGTAGGAATTTTAAAGAATTTATTTGCAAATAATGGTGGAAGATAAGTATTTGGTCAACCATTCAAAGCTCTCACTGATGGAAGGAGGTTTTGGCTCAAAATCTGACGATGCATGGCCCCATTCGTTCTTTCCTTAACTCGGATCCATCGTCCTGTCCCCTTAGCAGAAAAAACAGCCCCAAAGCATGATGTTTCCACCCCCATGCTCCACAGTAGGTATGGTGTTCTTGGGATGCAACTCAGTATCTGTCACGCCTGTAAGATTATTTCAGGTTGTGTTCAGTTTTATGGACATTTAGTTCCGTCTTGGCACTTCCTGGTTTGTTTTCCTCTCCATGCCAACTCGTTGGTTTTCACCTGTCATGTCACGTCCCTGTCCTCAGCCTGACACACTGAAAAAAGTGACTTTTTGGAGCTGTAAACTTTATTATCAATCAATCAATCAATGTTTATTTATATAGCCCTAAATCACAAATGTCTCAAAGGACCGTACAAACCATTACGACTACGACATCCTCGGAAGAACCCACAAAAGGGCAAGGAAAACTCACACCCAGTGGGCAGGAAGAATTCACATCCAGTGGGACGCCAGTGACAATGCTGACTATGAGAAACCTTGGAGAGGACCTCAGATGTGGGCAACCCTCCCCTCTAGGGGACCGAAAGCAATGGATGTCGAGCGGGTCTAACATGATACTGTGAAAGTTCAATCCATAGTGGCTCCAACACAGCCGCGAGAGTTCAGTTCAAAGCGGATCCAAGACAGCAGCAAAACCATCCCAAGCGGAGGCGGATCAGCAGCGTTAGAGATGTCCCCAACCGATACACAGGCAAGCGGTCCATCCTGGGTCTCGACTCTGGACAGCCAGTACTTCATCCATGGTCATCGGACCGGACCCCCTCCACAAGGGAGGGGGGGACATAGGGGAAAAAGAAAAGAAGCGGCAGATCAACTGGTCTAAAAAGGAGGTCTATTCAAAGGCTAGAGTATACAAATGAGTTTTAAGGTGAGACTTAAATGCTTCTACTGAGGTGGCATCTTGAACTGTTACCGGGAGGGCATTCCAAAGTACTGGAGCCCCAACGGAAAACGCTCTATAGCCCGCAGACTTTTTTGGGGCTTTAGGAATCACTAATAAGCCGGAGTCTTTTGAACGCAGATTTCTTGCCGGGACATATGGTACAATACAATCGGCAAGATAGGATGGAGCTAGACCGTGTAGTATTTTATACGTAAGTAGTAAAACCTTAAAGTCACATCTTAAGTACACAGGAAGCCAGTGCAGGTGAGCCAGTACAGGCGTAATGTGATCAAACTTTCTTGTTCTTGTCAAAAGTCTAGCAGCCGCATTTTGTAGCAACTGTAATCTTTTAATGCTAGACATGGGGAGAACCGAAAATAATACGTAACAGTAATCGAGACGAGGCGTAACAAACGCATGGATAATGATCTCGGCGTCCTTAGTGGACAAAATGGAGCGAATTTTAGCGATATTACGGAGATGAAAGAAGGCCGTTTTGGTAAGGCTTTTAATGTGTGACTCAAAGGAGAGAGTTGGGTCGAAGATAATACCCAGATTTTTTACCGAGTCACCTTGTTTTATTATTTGGTTGTCAAATGTTAAAGTTGTATTATTAAATAGAGGTCGGTGTCTAGCAGGACCGATAATCAGCATTTCCGTTTTTTTGGCATTAAGTTGCAAAAAGTTAGCGGACATCCATTGTTTAATTTCATTAAGACACGCCTCCAGCTGACTACAATCCGGCGTGTTGGTCAGCTTTAGGGGCATGGAGAGGGTGTCATCAGCATAGCAGTGAAAGTTAATACCGTATTTGCGTATGACGTCACCTAGCGGCAGCATGTAGATGCTGAAGAGTGCAGGGCCAAGGGCCGAACCCTGTTGAACTCCACACGTTACCTTAACATAGTCCGAGGTCACACTGTTATGGGAGACGCACTGCATCCTATCAGTAAGATAAGAGTTAAACCAAGACAGGGCTGAGTCCGACATACCAATTCGTGTTTTGATACGCTCTATTCGTGTTTTGATACGCTCTAATAAAATATTATGATCGACGGTATCGAAAGCAGCGCTAAGATCGAGGAGCAGCAACATAGATGACGCATCAGAGTCCATTGTTAGCAATAGATCATTAGTCAATTTTGCGAGGGCTGTCTCAGTCGAGTGATTTGCCCTGAAACCGGATTGAAAGGTTTCACATAGATTGTTAAACGCTAAGTGTTCATTTAGCTGCTCTGCAACAATTTTTTTCGAGGATTTTCAAAATAAAGGGAAGGTGAGGCACCGGTCGGTAGTTTACCATGAGGTCAGGATCGAGGTTAGGTCTTTTAAGGAGAGGATGAATAACCGCTTTTTTGAATGCTAGGGGAACAGTGCCCGAGGAAAGTGATAAGTTTATAATATTTAGCACTGATGGACCTAATAATACAAAAAGCTCCTTGATCAGTTTCCCAGGAAGTGGGTCAAGTAAACATGTTGTTTGTTTTATTCCATTTACACGTTGTAACAATCCTTCTAATGTTATTTCATCAAAACGAGAGAAACTATTTTGGATATTTGCAGTATCCGCCGTATATACAATCGTATCTGTGTTACTATAACCCAGTTGTAGCTGGGACGCATTGTCTTTAATCTCCTTTCTAATAAGTTCAATTTTCTTATTAAAGAACTTCATAAAGTCATCTGCCGAATGGGTGGAGCTACTGGAAGGAGTCCCTTGTTGGGTTAGCGATGCTACTGTACTAAACAAAAATTTTGGATCGTTTTTATTAATGCGGATGAGATTTGAGTAATATTTAGCTTTAGCTAAGGTAAGCATGCGTTTATAAGTTATTAAACTATCACTCCATGCTTGATGGTGCACCTCAAGTTTAGTCGTGCGCCATTTGCGTTCCAGCTTTCTACATAATAATTTCTGAGCTCTAGTTTCTTCAGTAAACCATGGCGTACGCCTTTTTGGAGCCTTTTTTAACTTTAGAGGTGCTATGTTATCAATGGTTTCACGCAGGGCGTCGTTAAAGTTGTTAGTGAGGTTATCAATAGAGCCCACATATTTTGGGAATGGTGCCATTACCGAGGGCAGTAGGTCAGCAAGAGTCGTCGTTGTGGCAGCATTAATGTTGCGGCTGCTATAGCAGTTATTATTATTATTAGTTTGACGAACGTGCGTCGAACCTCAAATTTTATAAGCTAATGAACGGACATTACTTTAGTATACGGGAGTATCATAACTTTGGAAACGGTGATACCCCTGACAAGCACTAGGTCTATCGTATTACCGCTGCGATGCGTCGCAAATGTGATTGAAATGTGATTTTCTTATTCAAACCGGGATAGCAGCTCCATTCTATGTGTCATACTTGATCATTTTGCAATATTGCCATATTTTTGCTGAAAGGATTTAGTAGAGAACATCTACGATAAAGTTCGCAAATTTTGGTGCTGATAAAAAAGCCTTACCTGTACCGGAAGTAGCAGACAATATGCGCGTGACGTCACGGGTTGTGGAGCTCCTCACATCTGAACATTGTTGACAATCATGGCCACCGGCAGCTAGAGCGATTCGGACCGAGAAAGCGACGATTTCCCCATTAATTTGAGCGAGGATGAAAGATTCTAGGATGAGGAAGAAAAAAAAGGACTATAGGGCAGTGGGAGCGATTCAGATAGGGAAGATGCTGTGAGAGGCGCCGTGGCAGCCGTGGGGGTGGCAAGACCACTCGACCAGGCCTAACCTCAACAAGGGATAGAGCCATACCACTGACGGTGACAATCAGGAGGACGCTGCTGATATTGATCCTGGAGTAGCACACGACATAGATCGCCTTCAGAATACTGAATGGTAAAATGTTATTTATTTTTCGAAATGATCGCTGTATAATACACTGCACTTTGTGTGTGTGGTCCAATCCGACCGTGTTTGCTTGACATCTCTGTTCCATAGTAAAAATTAACTGTCATTTTTCGGGAATGTAAACAATGAAACACCGTCTGTGTTTGTGTTGCTAAAGCCCCCCGCAATACACCGCTTCCCACCTACAGCTTTCTTCTTTGACGTCTCCATTGTTCATTTAACAAATTGCAAAATATTAACCAACACAAACATCCAGAATACTGTGGAATTTTGCGATGAAAACAGACGACTGGGCATGATGCTGGCACAAAATGTCCTCTACAATCCGTGACGTCACGCGCATGCGTCGTCATACCGAGACATTTTCTGCAGGATTTTTCGCCGCGGAATTTAAAATTGCACTTTAGTAAGTTAACCCGGCCGTATTGGCATGTGTTGCAATGTTAAGATTTTATAAACTATCAGACTGCGTGGTCCGTACCTTCAAGGCATGTCCGATCCAGTCGTTTTGCACCACGGGAAAAACAAACCTCACCAAAGTCCACGGTCATGACAAACACAATCATTTGAATCAGACTAAACTAAAGCTATGTACTAAACACAGTGTTCAAAATATTTTTCAAAATATAAAATATTCTCATGCATTTTAATCCATCCATCCATATTTCTACCGCATTTGTCCAAGAAGTTGCGTTAACGGTAAGAAGTTATTAATTTATTATTGGTTAGTGTGGGGCTTGCCCTCCTGGGGGTTCTTCAGACCTGTTTCAGGGTTACAATATTGTTTTATTTTTCATTATGTCTCTCAGTTGCTTTCCAGCAATTGTCTTTTTCTCTTTCATTCTTGCTCGTGCTCTGGCTCTACCTCCAACCCCGTCTCTCCTCCTGGCTGCTGCTTATAACAGGGCCCAGGTGGGCCATCTACGCACCTGTCGCTGATTTCGAGGCCGGTCCTGGCACACCCCGCTTGTTAGTGAGGTTATCAATAGAGCCCACATATTTTGGGAATGGTGCCATTGGGCTTCACGGTGGCAGAGGGGTTAGTGCGTCTGCCTCACAATAAGAAGTTCCTGCAGTCCTGGGTTCAAATCCAGGCTTGGGATCTTTCTGTGTGGAGTTTTCATGTTCTCCCCGTGAATGCGTGGGTTCCCTCCGGGTACTCCGGCTTCCTCCCACTTCCAAAGACATGCACCTGGGGATAGGTTGATTGGCAACACTAAATTGGCCCTAGTGTGTGAATGTGAGTGTGAATGTTGTCTGTCTATCTGTGTTGGCCCTGCGATGAGGTGGCGACTCGTCCAGGGTGTACCCCGCCTTCCGCCCGATTGTAGCTGAGATAGGCGCCAGCGCCCCCCGCGACCCCGAAAGGGAATAAGCGGTAGAAAATGGATGGATGGTGCCATTACCAAGGGCTGTAGGTCAGCAAGAGTTGTCGTTGTGGCCGTATTAATGTTGCGGCTGCCATAGCAGTTTTTATTATTATTAACTTGCCGATCATGAGTCTGAACTTCGAATTTTATAAGGTAATGATCGGACATTACATTAGTATACGGGAGTATCATAACTTTGGAAACGGTGATACCTCTGACAAGCACTAGGTCTATCGTATTACCGCTGCGATGCGTCGCAAATGTGATTGAAATGTGATCCACAGTTAGCTTCAGAATAACAATGTTATTAAAAAGAATAAGAGCCCTGTTATACTCTGGAAATGTTGGTTACTTTAGTATACGGGAGTATCATAACTTTGGAAACGGTGATACCTCTGACAAGCACTAGGTCTATCGTATTACCGCTGCGATGCGTCGCAAATGTGATTGAAATGTGATCCACAGTTAGCTTCAGAATAACAATGTTATTAAAAAGAATAAGAGCCCTATTATACTCTGGAAATGTTGGTCTTACTTAAAAATGCACGCGTTTAGTTGTGTTCAGTGCTAAAAAAAATATGATATGGCTCTTACGGAAATACTTTTTTTAAATATTTGGCTTCTTGGCTCTCTCAGCCAAAAAGGTTCCCGACCCCTGAGTAAAAGGGTCCTAGGATGGACAAATGTAAAATAAGCTTGTCCGAATAGGTTGATTGGCAACACTAAATTGGCCCTAGTTTGTGAATGTGAGTGTGATCCTTTTCTGTCTGTCTGTGTTGGCCCTGCGATGAGGTGGCAACTTGTCCAGGGTGTACACCGCCTTCCAATCGATTGTCGCTGAGATAGGCTCCATAACCCCCCGCGAACCTGAAGGGAATAAGCGGTAGAAAACGCATGGGGATGGATGGTCCGATTATAAAGTTATGAATCGGTTTAAAATCTCTGCTACTGTCCTACGGTTCTTTGTCCGTCTCTCAGTAGCTTTGTCTCGATTCTCCATCTCCATCCTTCGCAGTGCAGAAAAAAGAAAGGAGGGGGGAAAAAACTAAATCTTTCCAAAGTTTGAACCAGATTCCGATTGTTGAAGACGAATGGTGAGATTCGATAAAGCTGTTGCAATTTGCAAAGATTGCAAAACAGCACCGAAGTCCTAATCTCGACTCGCACCTGGTAGACTACTTGGAGGGATGAGAAGGCGAGCAGGGCTGGCTCGAAAACACATCGAGACAAAGAGGGGATATTTAAGGCTTCTTTCAAGCGAAAATTGGCCACAACTCTAGCTAAGATAATAACGTCTTCAATGGCCCGTTTCATTGTCAAAGACTCGAGATCATGCAGGGCTGTGGAGAACGAGGGACTTGACAAATGCGTCGGAGCCTCGGTATGAAAAGCCAAGTCCACAGTATTTTACGGACAAAAGTATGCCAGAGCTGTGTGATCTTAGAATATCCCGGCAAATATACACTTAGAGGGGAACATTATCACAATTTCAAAAGGGTTAAAAACAATAAAAAAACAGTTCCCATTGGCTTGTTGTATTTTTTGAAATTTTTTCCAAAATTTTACCGGTCCCGGAATATCCCTAAATAAAGCTTTAAAGTGCCTTATTTTCGCTATCTTCGAAACCACTATCCATTTCCCTGTGACGTCATACAGTGCTGCCAATACAAACAACATGGCGGTTACCACAGCAAGATATAGCGACATTAGCTCGGATTCAGACTCGGATTTCAGCGGCTCAACAGATTACGCATGTATTGAAACGGATGGTCGGAGTATGGAGGCGGATAGCGAAAACGAAATTGAAGAAGAAATTGAAGCTATTGAGCGAATAGCTATTGACGCTGTTCGGCCATAGCTCGGGTGTACCTAATGAAGTGGCCCAAACATGGCTGCCTTATTAGCATCGGCGGTAAAATGTGCGGACCAAACAATCAGGACTTTCGCATCTTGAGACACTGGAGCAACTTAAATCCGTCGATTGGTAAGTGTTTGTTTCGCATTAAATGTGGGTGTCTGGTTTCAAATGTACATACAGCTAGCGTAAATAGCATGTCAGCGTCGATTAGCATAGCATGTTAGCATCGATCAGCTGGCAGTCATGCCGTGACCAAATATGTCTGATTAGCACATAAGTCAACAACATCCACAAAACTCACCTTTGTGATTTCGTTGACTAATCGTTGCAAATGCATCTGCAGGTTAACCATACATCTCTGTGCCATGTCTGTCTTAGCATCGCCGGTCAAATGTGAAGACACTTTAGTACATTCAACGGGGGTCTGGCGGCAGATTTCTTGCCAGTGGTGCAACTTGAATCCCTCCCTGTTAGTGTTGTTACACCCTCCGACAACACACCGACGAGGCATAATGTCTCCAAGGTTCTAAAAAATAGTCGAAAAAACGGAAAACAACAGAGCTGAGACCCGGTGTTCATAATGTGAAAATGAATATGGCGGGTGTGTTACCTCGGTGACGTCACGTTCTGACGTCATCGCTAAAAGAGCGATAAACAGAAAGGCGTTTAATTTGCCAAAATTCACCTATTTAGAGTACAGAAATCGGTTAAAAAAATACATGGTCTTTTTTCTGCAACATCAAGGTATATATTGACGCTTGCATAGGTTTGGTGATAATGTTCCCCTTTAAATCCTCTGAATGTCAGTGACGTGCGGGGAGCTTTATAGGACGTAATCAGAATCAGATTTACAAATATACGCTCTGCGCAGATTATTTACCATTTGATTGGCAGCAGTTTCCGGTTTATGTTTAATTTCTGCATTCTTTACACATACAAACTGTCCCCCACAAAATGTGAATTTCATTAAAAGGGAACATTATCACAATTTCAGAAGGGTTAAAACCAATAAAAATCAGTTCCCAGTGGCTTATTTAATTTTTCCAATTTTTTTCTCAAAATTTTACCCGTCCTGGAATATCCCGAAAAAATGCTTTAAAGTGCCTGATTTTCGCTATCTGCCAAACCACCGTCCATTTTCCTGTGACCAGTGTTAATTTTGACAACAACATTTTATTTAGTTTTAGTCATAGTCTTTTGACTTAAATGTAATTTAGTTCAAGTCATAATTTAGTTATTTAAATTGTTTTAGTTTCAGTCCAGTTTTAGTTGACAAAATATCATAGGATTTATAGTCGACGAAAACTACGGTATATTTAGCCAACTAAAGCAGTGCTCTCCAAACACCGGACCGCAGAATAATTTTTTATTAATTTTTATTAAAAAAAAAAATTTGAAAAAATAAAAATTTTTACCAGTCCTGGAATATCCCGAAAAAAGGCTTTAAAGTGCCTGATTTTCGCTATCTGCCAAGCCACTGTCCATTTTCCTGTGACCAGTGTTAATTTTGACAACAAAATTTGATTTAGTTTTAGTCATAGTCTTTTGACTAAAATGTAATTTAGTTTTAGTCATGATTTAGTAATTAAAATTGTTTTAGTTTTAGTCTAGTTTCAGTTGACGAAATATCATAAGATTGTAGTCGACGAAAACTACGGTATATTTAGTCGACTAAAGCAGTGGTCCCCAAACACCGGGCCGCAGAATAATTTTTTATTAATTTTTATTTTTTTTAAAAATGAAAAAAAAAAAAAAAAATTTTACCCGTCCTGGAATATCCCGTGAAAATGCTTTAAAGTGCCTGATTTTCGCTATCTGCGAAGCCACCGTCCATTTCCCTGTGACCAGTGTTAATTTTGACAGCAAAATTTGATTTAGTTTTAGTCATAGTCTTTTGACTAAAATGTAATTTAGTTTTAGTCATAATTTAGTTATTTAGATTGTTTTAGTTTTAGTCTAGTTTTAGTCGACGGAATATCACAAGATTTATAGTCGACGAAAACTACGGTATATTTAGTCGACTAAAGCAGTGGTCCCCAAACACCGGGCCGTGGCCCGATTGGTACCGGGCCGCAGAATAATTTTTTATTAATTTTTATTAAAAAATAAATTAAAATTTTTACCCGTCCCGGAATATCCCGAAAAAAGGCTTTAAAGTGCCTGATTTTCGCTATCTGCGAAGCCACTGTCCATTTTCCTGTGACCAGTGTTCATTTTGACAGCAAAATTTGATTTAGTTTTAGTCATAGTCTTTTGACTAAAATGTACTTAAACAGAAAACTGTTTAAGTGCGGAAATGTAGTCATCCATGTTGAAAGTCGGGGTGTACGAGACGGAAAATAAGTCGCTGAGGAACTTACCCTCTGAGGCTATCGTATGTCTAGGATCATGAGCGCCCCGCCCCTATCGTGAGGCACGAGAAGTGTTTGCCTCACCTCAGACTTTTTTCTCTGTGTCACGTCTCTGTGATCATTGTTTTGTTTTCATTTTTTTGGACATCTGGGATCTGTCCTTGAAGGGGGGGGCTCTGTCACATCTACGGGATCCTGTTTTGGTCATGTTCGGTTTTGTTTTTTGGACACTCAGTTCCTGTTCCTGCACTTCCTTGTTTGCTTTGTTACCATGCCAACTCATTAGTTTTCACCTTGTCTTCATGTCCGACTTTTTTTTCTGCCGTTTTGATGGCTCAACCAACGCACAAAACATGCTACTCGCTGCGGCACTTGACCCGCTTACGCCACCGTATGTCTCTGATCATGAGCGCCCCTATCGTGAGGCACGAGGACTGTTTGCCTCACTTCAGACTTTTTTCTCTGCCGTCTTGAACGCTCAGCAACACACCAGACAAGAACGCGCTCTGGCCGCACGGCAGACAGAGGAGTTTACGAGGGATTGCGAAAATTCAGCGATTTTGAAGAAAAAAATTATCCAAATCTGTGAAGCTAAATGAACATTCAAAACTAACAATTACAATTATTTTATTATTTTATATTTTATTTCGTTGCATGATCACAGGTGAGGCACTGGCACACTTGCCTCCCCTGACCGCACGTCACTGCTGTATGTAGTTTGGAACTCTAAAGGCTTCTGTCACACCTGGACATGGATTTGTTTTGCTCCTTCGACGCAGAGGGAATACGGGACGAGCCAGGCGTGAATTCAGGTACTATGATTATTTATTTATACACTAAACACAAAAATAAGCAAACTAAGGGCGCTCACAAGGAGGTATAAAACTTGGCTACAAAATACAAACAGGAAACAAAAACACTTGCACGATGGCATGAATGAACTATGAACAGAAACAGAATGAGCAGCATAGGTAGGCAATGCAATGCAGGCATGAAGTCAATGAAAGCAAAGTTCCTAGACTGATGAACAGAAAGAAAATTACTTAAATACTGGCTGCGATAATCAGGAACAGGTGCGGGACTGAGGGCAGGGGCGTGAAAAGTTGGGAACTGATGCGTTGACATGGGTAACAAAAGCAAACCAGGAAGTGAAAAAAACGGAACAAGAGTCCAGAAAACATCCAATCGCTGGTACAAGGCTAAAAGAATGCTGACTCTGTGTAACCCCCAAACTGTCCCAGGTCTGATACAAAGGTCGATTTCTTAGAAAGGAGGAACTAGCTTCAGGTATTAATATTTAAGCTTCTTTAACATTTGACAACCAAACAATTACACAAGGCGACTCGGTAAAGAATCTGGGTATGATCTTCCACCCAACTCTCTGGTTTGAGTCACACATTAAGAGTGTTACTAAAACGGCCTTCTTTCATCTCCGTAATATCGCAAAAATCCGGTCCATTTTGTCCACTAGGGACCTCTGAGATCAATACTCATGCGTTCATGAATAACGGTCCATAACGTTTATTGAGTGTTGTTAAAAGAAAAGGTTTTGGAAACAACATATGCTGCCATCCAAGCAACGTTATCATGGACGCCCCTGCTTATTTCAGCAAGACAAGTGTTACAACAGCGTGGCTTCGAAAAAAAAATATTGCCTGGACTTTCCTGCAGTCCAGACATGTCTCCCATCGAAAATGTGTGGCGCATTATGAGGGTAAAATATGCTGTTGAACGACTGAAGCTCTACATAAAGCAAGAATGGGAAAACATTCCACTTTCAAAGCTTCAAAAATTAGTTTCCTCAATTCCCAAACGTTTATTAAGTGTTGTTAAAAGAAAAAGTGATGTAACACAGTGGTGAACATGCCCTTTCCCAACTACTTTGGTATGTTTTGCAGCCATGAAATTCTAAGTTAATTATTATTTGCAAAAAAACCTAAAGTTTATGAGTTTGAACATCAAATATCTTGTCTTTGTAGTGCATTCAACTGAATATGGATTGAAAATGATTTGCAAATCATTGTATTCTGTTTATATTTACATCTAACACAATTTCCCAACTCATATGGAAACAGGGTTTGTCAATAAAATGTATTTACTTACTTACTTACTTAGATATTCTTTAAACACAAATTCCCCTCATCGATAGCCCCCCACCATAATGACCTCTTGTTGCTTCTTTTTCCTTGCGCTGCACCCCCACCCCCCACCCTTGAGGACATTAGGACTCTTTGACCGATTGGACTTGTTTTGCTCCTTCGACACAGAGGGAATACGGGACGAGCCAGGCGTGAATTCAGGTACATGATTATTTATTTATACACTAAACACAAAAATAAGCAAACTAAGGGTGCTCACAAGGAGGTATAAAACTTGGCTACAAAATACAAACAGGAAACAAAAAAACTTGCACGATGGCATGAATGAACTATGAACAGAAACAGCACGATGGCATGACTTTAAACAACTAAAACAAAACACTTACTGTGACAAAAAAAAACAGGAGGCAAGAATAGCAAGGTGCGTGGCAGGTGATCGTGGGCACGAAGGCAATGAAAGCAAAGTTCCCAGACTGAGGAACAGAAAGAAAATGACTTAAATACTGGCTGCGATAATCAGGAACAGGTGCGGGACTGAGGGCAGGGGCGTGACAAGGTGGTAACTGACGCGTTGACATGGTAACAAAAGCAAACCAAATTCCCCTCATCGATATCCCCCCACCTCAATGACCTCTTGTTGCTTCTTTTTCCTTGGGCTGCACCCCCACCCCCCAACCTTGAGGACATTAGGACTCTTTGACCGATTGGACTTGTCTGCCCTTTTACTATAAGAGTGAAAAATGACTCATGAAGGCTCACTTCTGGCAGAGACTTTCTTGTGGAGACATCCGCTTCCGTACTCAATCAACTGAGTTTTGCGGGAGTGAGACCAGTGGCGTGTCCAGAGTTTTTTTTTTCCAGGGGTTCCAGATCAAGGTGACCCCTAGTCCTGGCACCCATAAAACAGTCAGTCTTCTGCAGGAGCAGCTGTAGCTACTAATTATACGGTATACCTTTACTTCTGGCATTTCTTCATAGACAAGTCGGTGAAAAACAAAAAAAAATAAAGTGCCTCTGCACATACACTATATTGCCAAAAGTATTTGGCCACCCATCCAAATGATCAGAATCAGGTGTCCTAATCACTTGGTGTATCAAATCAAGCACTTCGGCAAAGAGACTGTTTCTACAAACATTTGTGAACGAATAGGCTGCTCTCAGGAGCTTAATGACTTATCTATTATTATCTATTTATTATAAGAAAATTGAAGAATTTGGGAACAACAGCAACTCAGCCAGGAAGTGGTAGGCCACGTAAATTGACACTGAAGCGCATAATGCAAAGAGGTCGCCGACTTTCGGCACAGTTAGCTGCTACAGAGCGCCAAACTTCATGTCACTTTCCATTTAGCCCACGTGCAGTACGCAGAGAGCTTCGTGGAAAGGGTTTCCAAGACCGAGCAGCTGCATCTAAGCCATAAATCACCAAGTCTAATGCAAAGTGTTTGTTGGATGCAGTGGTGTAAAGCAGTGGTCCCCAACATTTTTGTATCCGCGGACCAGTCAACGCTTAATAATTTGTCCCGCGGCCCAGGGGGGGTGGGGGGGGGGGGGGTGAGGGTTAGGGGGGGTTTCCTTTTTTTTTTTTCTTCTTCTTTGTCATAAAAAAGGGACATTTTTGTCATGAAAAATTGAGGATTTTGTGGTTTTTGCACTAATTGTAAGTGTATATTGTGTTTTTATGTTGATTTAATAAAACAAAAACAAAACAAATTTTTTTTTTTTATTTATTTATTTTTTTTTATAAAAAATTCTTCTGCGACCCGGTGGTTGGGGACCACTGGTGTAAAGCACTTCGCCACTGGACTCTAGAGATGAATAACGCTTTTCCATCAGGCAATCTGATGGACGAGTCTGGGTTTGGAAGTTGCCAGGGGGACGGTATAGCACGGTTGGTAGAGCGGCCGTTCCAGCAATTTGAGGGTTGCGGGTTCGATTCCCGCTTCCGCCATCCTAGCCACTGCCGTTGTGTCCTTGGGCAAGACACTTTACCCACATGCTCCCAGTGCCACCCACACTGGTTTAAATGTAACTTAGGTAATGGGTTTCACTATGTAAAGCGCTTTGAGTCACTAGAGAAAAGCGCTATATAAATATAATTCACTTCACGGTACATTGTGCCGAGTGTGACATTTGGTGGAGGAGGAATTGTGGTGTGGCGTTGTTTTTCCGGAGTTGGGCTTTGCCCCTTAGTTCCATTGAAAGGAACTTTGAATGCTCGAGGATGCAGAAACATTTTCGACGATTCCATGCTCCCAACCTTGTGGAAACAGTTTGGAGCAAGCCCCTTTCTCTTTCAACATGACTGTTCACCGTATGGACATGGTTCATAAAGACATGGATGACGGAGTCTGGTTTGGATGAACTTGACTGGCCTGAACAGAGTCCTGACCTGAACCCAATAGAACACCATTGGGATTAATTAGAACAGAGACTGAGATCCAGGCCTTCTGTGACCTCACCAATGCGCTCTTGGATGCTGCCTTTTGAACTTTGCGTCGATACCAGTCTGGATGGTTCGCTACCCCTATGGTCCGGATGACACGATGTGGACTCGTCAGACCACAGAACTCTTTTCCACTTTGCATCAGTCCATCTGTGATGATCTCGGGCCCAGAGAAGCCGGCAGCGTTTCTGGATGTTGTTGATAAATGGCTTTCGCTTTGCACAGTAGAGCTTTAACTTGCATTTACAGATTAGGCGACAAACTGTATTTAGTGAGAGTAGTTTTCTGAAGTGTTACTGAGCCAATGTGGTGATATCCTTTAGAGATTGATGTCGGTTTTTGATATAGTGCCGTCTGAGGGATCGAAGTCCACGGTCATTCAATGTTGGTTTCCGGCCATGCCGCTTACGTGGAGTGATTTCTCCAGATTCTCTGAACCTTTTGATGATATTATGGACCATAGATGTTGAAATCCCTAAATTTCTTGCAATTGCACTTTGAGAAACGTTGTTCTTAAACTGTTTGACTATTTGCTCACGCAGTTGTGGACAAAGGGGTGTACCTCGCCCCATCCTTTCTTGTGGAAGACTGAGCAATTTTTTGGAAGCTGTTTTTATACCCAATCATGGCACCCACCTGTTCCCAATTAGCCTGCACACCTGTGGGATGTTCCAAATAAGTGTTTGATGAGCATTCCTCAACTTTATCAGTGTTTATTGCCACCTTTCCCAACTTCTTTGTCCCGTGTGGCTGGCTTCAAATTCTAAAGTTAATGATTATTTGAAAAAAAATAAATAAATGTTTATCAGTTTGAAATTCAAATATGTTGTCCCAACTCATATGGAAACGGTGTTAGTGCATAAATAAAACTGATATATCATCCTAAATGAAAATCTACTTTAAACAAGGAACTGTCTCAGATTGCAATTAATTTAATCAGATAAAAAGCATTCTTTAGTAAAAATGTATAATTCCTGAATGGTATTGTTTAACATGTATGTATATATGTATAGTATCATCTCATAGCAGAGAGATGCACACTCTTATTACGTATTATTTGGTTTATTGATGTCTCTTGCTGCCCCTGTTGTGATGTGCTGAAGAAAAGACGGCGAGTGCTATTGGAGCTGGATCTAATCAATATTTAACAACAGTCCCTTTTTATTGCGGATGTGGAAATCGAAGAAGGAGGCGTCTTCGAAGTTGAGCTATGCGCGCTCTGAACGAGTCATATTTATAATATGGAGAAGGCGACAAATCACAGTCCTTGGTAACTCTATGGCGAGGTTGTAATTATCTTGGGCACTGGACCGTAGAATTTGGAAGGAGGAAAAACAAGGCGACTTATTCATGCAGAAAAAGGCTACATTATTTTGAGAACTGCTCCATTAAAAAAAAAAATCCCACACATTTTGAAATGATATTGGTAACAATTTCTCATGAAAGAGTGAAAGTGAGATTTTATTTAAATCAAACTTAAACTTATTGTTAAGTTAAAATAATATTGCATATATTATCAAACTAACTTTAATATGCTTAAAAAACATTGCTATAGTTATTAGCTTTAATGCTCCAGTTGCATGTTTTCTATCTGTGCAAGGACAACATTTCTTGTCTGAGGGGTGGCCTCAGCCGCAGATGTTGTCTTTGTTTTAGCCCGCTAACAGCCAAAGACTTCAAGGACCTCAACGAAGAAGGAGGCGTCTTCGAAGTGGAGCTATGCGCGCTCTGAACGAGTCATATTTATAATATGGAGAAGGCGACAAATCACAGTCCTTGGTAACTCTATGGCGAAGTTGTAATTATCTTGGGCACGGGGGCCGTAGAATTTGGAAGAAGGAAAAACAAGGCGACTTATTCATGCAGAAAAAGGCTACATTATTTTGAGAACTGCTCCATTAAAAAAAAAAAAAATCCCCCACTTTTTGTAATGATATTGGTAACAATTTCTCATGAAAGAGTGAAAGTGAGATTTTTTTTTTAAAACAAACTTGAACTTATTGTTAAGTTAAAATAATATTGCATATATTATCAAACTAACTTTAATATGCTTAAAAACCCTTGCTATAGTTATTAGCTTTTATGATCCAGTTGCATGTTTTCTATCTGTGCAAGGACAAAACTTCTTGTCTGAGGGGTGGCCTCAGCCGCAGACGTTGTCTTTGTTTTTGCCCGCTAACAGCCAAGGACTTCAAGGACCTCAACGAAGAAGGAGGCGTCTTCGAAGTGGAGCTATGCACGCTCTGAACGAGTCATATTTATAATATGGAGAAGGCGACAAATCACAGTCCTTGGTAACTCTATGGCGAGGTTGTAATTATCTTGGGCACTGGACCGTAGAATTTGGAAGGAGGAAAAACAAGGCGACTTCTTCATGCAGAAAAAGGCTACATTATTTTGAGAACTGCTCCATTAAAAAAAAAAAAAAATTCCCACACTTTTTGTAATGATATTGGTAACAATTTCTCATGAAAGAGTGAAAGTGAGATTTTTTTTAAATCAATCTTGAAGTTATTGTTAAGTTAAAATAATATTGTATATACTATCAAACTAACTTTAATATGCTTAAAAACCATTGCTATAGTTATTAGCTTTTATGCTCCAGTTGCATGTTTTCTATCTGTGCAAGGACAAAACTTCTTGTCTGAGAAGTTTTGTCTTTGTTTTAGCCCGCTAACAGCCAAGGACTTCAAGGACCTCAAGGAAGAAGGAGGCGTCTTCGAAGTTGAGCTATGCGCGCTCTGAACGAGTCATATTTATAATATGGAGAAGGCGACAAATCACAGTCCTTGGTAACTCTATGGCGAGGTTGTAATTATCTTGGGCACGGGGCCATAGAATTTGGAAGGAAGAAAAACAAGGTCACTTCTTCGTGAAGAAAAAGGCTACATCATTTTGAGAACTGCTCCTTTAAAAAAAAAAAAATCCCACACTTTTTGTAATGATATTGGTAACAATTTCTCATGAAAGATTGAAAGTGAGATTTTATTTAAATCAAACTTGAACTTATTGTTAAGTTAAAATAATATTGCATATATTATCAAACTAACTTTAATATGCTTAAAAACGATTGCTATAGTTATTAGCTTTTATGCTCCAGTTGCATGTTTTCTATCTGTGCAAGGACAAAACTTCTTGTCTGAGGGGTGGCCTTAGCTGCAGATGTTGTCTTTGTTTTAGCCCGCTAACAGCCAAGGACTTCAAGGACCTCAACGAAGAGGGAGGCGTTTTCAAAGTGGAGCTATGCGCGCTCTGAACGAGTCATATTTATAATATGGAGAAGGCGACAAATCACAGTCCTTGGTAGCTCTATGGCGAGGTTGTAATTATCTTGGGCACTGGACCGTAGAATTTGGAAGGAGGAAAAACAAGGCGACTTCTTCATGCAGAAAAAGGCTACATTATTTCGAGAACTGCTCCATTAAAAAAAAAAAAATCCCACATTTTTTGTAATGATATTGGAAACAATTTCTCATGAAAGAGTGAAAGTGAGATTTTATTTAAATCAAACTTGAACTTATTGTTAAGTTAAAATAATATTGCATATATTACCAAACTAACTTTAATATGCTTAAAAACCATTGCTATAGTTATTAGCTTTTATGCTCCAGTTGCATGTTTTCTATCTGTGCAAGGACAAAACTTCTTGTCTGAGTGGTGGCCTCAGCCGCAGATGTTGTTTTTGTTT
Organism: Nerophis ophidion; assembly: GCF_033978795.1. Taxonomy (NCBI): domain Eukaryota; kingdom Metazoa; phylum Chordata; class Actinopteri; order Syngnathiformes; family Syngnathidae; genus Nerophis; species Nerophis ophidion. The sequence goes on along the minus strand of NC_084632.1, from coordinate 37,717,550 downwards.
TAGCCCGCGAACAGCCAAGGACTTCAAGGACCTCAACGAAGAAAAGGCAAAATCACAAGGCCCCCAGCCCATTCCATCACTTACTGTGCGTCCTGGACCTGCTTTGCATGATATATGTGACCACTCCTTTTAGAGACGGCCTCAGTGATGTTGACTATGGAACTCTAAATAAAAATAGGGACGTGGGAGGTGAAGCTTAGAGTGTAGGGCGAGACTGTGACTAAGTGTGCAGCGCCATGCGTTCTCCTCATGAGCTAAATTGAACTCTGTCTCTGCATGATTCCTTGCTTCTTGTCTGATTAATAAATGTCATCAGTGTTTGAACCTGACAGTTAGTGTATGAAGATTTTTATTAAAGTAAATTGATTTTTATCCATCCGTCCATTCATCCATTTTTCTACCGCTTATTCTCTTCAAGGTCGTGGGGGCGCTGGAGCCTTTCTCAGCTACAATCAGGCAAAATGTTTATCATTTTTGAGAAATTGGTTAACAATTCATTATTTTAGTGCAAAATAAAAGTTAAAAGTTGAAGTTAAAGTACCACTGATTGTCGCACACACACACTAGTTGTGGTGAAATTATTACCCTCTGCATTTGACCTATTGCCTTGTTCCACCCCCTGGGAGGTGAGGAGAGCAGTGAGCAGCGACTGTTTGGCAATTTGCTTACAAATTGGTGACCCTCGCCCCATCCTTGTTTGTGAAAGACTGAGCATTTTTTGGGAAGCTATTTTTATACCCAATCATGGCACCCACCTGTTCCCAATTAGCCTGCACACCTGTGGGATGTTCCATATAAGTGTTTGATGAGCATTCCTCAACTTTATCAGTATTTATTGCCACCTTTCCCAACTTTTTCGTCACATGTTGCTGGCATCGAATTCTAAAGTTAATGATTATTTGCAACAAAAAAAAATGAAAAATATCAGTTTGAACAACAAATATGTTTTCTTTGTAGCATATGTGTTATTATATTTTCTTGCCTTTTGGTCCGGTACCTTTTGGGACTGTATGACAAGGGGTGGCACTTTCGTGACCTCTGTGGTGCTTTTTTTGTGGACTTCTGGATTTGCCTCCCGGGAGCCTTTTGGCCATGGAGACCAGCTGCTGGGTGTCTGCCCCACCGGAGTCGGTTTGGAGGGACTGGAGGAGATGCGGATGAGGGGACAGGACTGCGGAGCTAGCACTGAGCGCCGGGACGGAGAGGCTTCGCGGTGTCTTGGCTGGGTGAGCAGGTGTCGGACACCTCAGTCACCTTGGACGTATCCTCGCTCATTCATGCGGACTGGACACTGGCCGAGAGTGGAGTCGGCTGTCTTGGTTGCTTTGTTGGGTCTGCTCCTGTCTCTGGCCATGCTCCCTCCACCCCAGCGTGGAACACCGCAGAGGCCACCACAGTGGATATGTTTCTTTTACTTTTTATTCATAGCTGTATGTAGGAGTGTCTGGTTGTATCTGCTGCTTTAATGTCTTTAATGTCCTCTGTGTTCTTTGATGTTTGATGTTTCCCTCTTAGGCTATGAGTTGTATTTTTCCCTTGGCCTGAGTCTGCACCCCCTCTCCAGGGCCCAGGCTAAGACTGATGTTTTTATTTTATTTTAATCTTCTATTTTTTTCTCCCATTCCCCCCTTGTTTACCTGTATCTCATCTTTTTTGTAAGGGGGCGCTGGATCCTGTTCTGTCTCCCTGTAATGTTTGTCTGATCTTGAATGGGATTGTGCTGAAAATTGTAATTTTCCTGAAGGAACTCTCCTGACAAGTACTATTTATTCAACTGAATATGGGTTGAAAATGATTTGCAAATCCTTGTATTCCGTTTATATTTACATCTAACACAATTTCCCCAACTCATATGGAAACGAGGTTTGGAAAATGTAATTCTTTGATCGTATTTTCTTCAGAAAATTTGGAACTCAAGTTGCACGTCTTTTGCACTATTTGACAGTCTTTTACCAACAGTATGGAACCAGTATTGATGTACAGTTTTGATAGTTCTGTATGGTGAAGTTGGAAAGATTACCGCAGGCCTATCCCTGCTCAGGCTTTTTTTCACAAGTAGAAGTAAGTCAAATTGATTGCGACAGATAAGACGCTTGACACAGCGGGAGAAATAAGTTCTTCCATTTGTCTTGGTCAAACCCGTCCCTTGCGAGGGTTTAGTGTTGCTGCCGTCAGCTCGACTCCACACCTGTTTCGGGAAGATAAAAATCACATTGCTGGTTTGTTGAATTTGTCCACACATTGCAAGGCTTTTATTTTTCCATCAATACACAGTGATGCCGACAAAGCAGTGAGTAACTCAACCCTCTTGGATAGTTTCTACCTGGGTTTGCATGGTTCGTTGAGATAGCTCAGGATTAATATGTGGAAATGACAAATGAGGTAGTTGATACGAAGAATATTTATTTCGTTTTTGTGCAATCCTAGATGTGTCTAGGCCAGGGGTCACCAGATGAGTCGCCCGCTGGCCTGTTCTAAAAATAACTTACCAGCAAGCTGCCTGTATTTTTTAAATTGTATTTATTTACTAGCAAGCTGGTCTCGCTTTGTTCGACATTTTCATTCTCAGAGAGACAAAACTCAATTAGAATTTGGAAATCCAAGAAAATATTTAAAGACTTGGTCTTCACTTGTTTAAATAAATTCATTTATTTTTTTACTTTGCTTCTTATAACTTTCAGAAAGAGAATTTTAGAGAAAAAAATACAACCTTAAAAATGTAGGATTTTTAAACACATATACCTTTTTACCTTTTAAATTCCTTCCTCATCTTTCCTGACAATTTAAATCAATGTTCAAGTATTTTTTCTTTTGTATTGTAAAGAATAATAAATACATTTTGATTTATTCTTCATTTTAGCTTCTGTTTTTTCGACGAAGAATATTTGTGAAATATTTCTTCAAACTTATTATGATAAAAATTCAAAAAAATAATTCTGGCAAATCTAGAAAATCTTTAGAATCAAATTTAAATCTTGTTTCAAAGTCTTTTGAATTTCTTTTGAAATTTTTGTTTTGGAAAATCTAGAAATATAGCTAGAAATATAGCTTGGTCCATTTTGTTATATATTCTAACAAAATGCAGATTGGATTTTAACCTATTTAAAACATGTCATCAAAATTTTAAAATTAATCTTAATCAGGAAAATTACTAATGATTTCCCATAAATTATTTATCTATTTTTTTTCAAAAAGATTCAAATTAGCTAGTTTTTCTCTTCTTTTTTTCGGTTGAATTTTGAATTCTAAAGAGTCGAAATTGAATATAAACTTAATTTAATTTTCCAGTTTTTTCCTCTTTTAAACCGTTCCATTAAGTGTTTTTTTCATCATTTATTTTCTACAAAAAACTTTCCTTAAAAAGGAAAAAAAATGTACGACGGAATGACAGACAGAAATACCCATTTTTTTTATATTTATATATATATATATAGATTTATTTATTAAGGGTAAATTGAGAAAATTTGCTATTCCTGGCAATTTATTTAAGTGTGTATCAAACTGGTAGCCCTTCGCATTAATCAGTACCCAAGAAGTAGCTCTTGGTTTAAAAAAGGTTGGTGACCCCTGGTCTAGGCTTTGACTTAAACATTTTTTTTGAAAATGCACCAATTTTCTCCTCCGAATGTTCAACTATCTTGAATTATCCCTTGAGTAATGTTCATAATGGTCTGACTCAGCCAGGGTTTGTGGGTCTGAAGGACCCGTTGCATTTTGTGTCTTTTAGTGCCTCACAATCAAACACTTTTATGTTAAAAAAAACTGAACAGATTTTAATTTGAATAAGGTAAAAATCTGTTCAAGCCTAAACAGAAGGAGGACAGGGTGTAGGTACACAGAACATCAGAGGGTCAAATGTGCGAGAAAATGAGAGCAGACAGTGTCGACAAACAATGTTGCGACCTTGTGTGGGAACCGCAGGTGCAAAAACACAAAAGAAGAATCCCTGTGGGATGCAGAAACTGGCAGAGGAATTTTCCGTGCAACGTTCATATTGTTGTTACTCAGCCAGCGTTTGTGGGTCTGAGGGACCCGTTGCATTTTGTGGCTTTTAGTGCCTCACAATCAAACACTTTTATGCTAAAATACTGAACAGTTGTTGAATGGAATGAGACAAAAATCTGTTCACGCCTAGACAGAAGGAGGACAGGGTGTAGGTATACAGACCATCAGAGGGTCAAATGTGCGAGAAAATGAGAGCAGACAGTGTTGACAAACAATATTGCAACCTTGTGTGGGAACCGCAGATGCAGAAACACAAAAGAAGAATTCCTTTGGGATGCAGAAACTGGCAGATACATTTTCCGATTGATTGTGAGGCATTAAAAGACACAAAATGCAACGGGTCCATCAGACCCACAAACGCTGGCCGAGTAACAACAATATGAACGTTGCACGGAAAATTTCTCTGCCGGTTTCCGCATCCCACAAGGATTCTTCTTTTGTGTTTCTGCACCTGCGGTTCCCACACAAGGTTGCAGCATTGTTTGTCAACACTGTCTGCTCTCATTTTCTCGCACATTTGACCCTCTGATTTTCTGTGTACCTACACTTTGTCCTCCTCCTGTCCAAGCCTGCTGTGTACGTGTGAGTGGTACACAAAACATCAATTTCCACACTTCTCTTAGCCCCGGGTCCAGAGGACCCGGACATATTATATGTGATAGAAATGTGTAGGGAGGGGTGTATGGGGTCTGGTTGTTAAATATGCATTCTAATATATGTTCTTCACAGAAAATGAGCCAAAGTCAGTGAGTCTCAGTTTGAAAAATTTATTAATTGTATAATTTTTCTTTTAATAAACAATGAAAACGGGTCCCACAGACCCGAACACCACACAAGGGTTATTTGTGATACGTACATTGTGCTTGATCCTTTTTGGGCCGTACCAAAACAAAGTAAAAAAATATTTTTGTTGTTGTCCCAGTTGTATTTTTAAGTTATCATGCCGTGTGTCAGGGCCCGGGACAAGCCGGTTGAAGCAAGCAGCTGCAGTCAATCTTCAGCAATCAACACACCTGTTGCTAATGAGCAGACCTGCCTGGAATCTTTGAAACAACCCTGATGCGTTACCTGTTTTGGTCCGCTGCCCGGATCATGTTCTGTTTGGTTTTTGGACTCCCTCAGTTCCTGTTTTCTGTTTCCTTGGGTGCTTATTGTTTCCACCTGTCTCTGATTGGTGTTCGGTACGCTCACCTGTTTCCCGAGCACTAATCAGAGCACTATTTATTCCAGCCTCCAGTTTCCTAATTCGCCTTATGCAACAGCTGACGACAGTATTGATTCCTGCTTTCTATACTAGCTTCCACGCTAGGTTATTTTGTTTGCTAGCTCCCACGCTAGCCCCCCTTAGTTCTTACCTCCCGTGCTATGAGGACATTTTTGTTTGATCCCGTCTGATTTATTGCTAAAATAAATCATTTCCTACCTGCACGCTGTGTTTGAAATCCGTCTGCATCCTGGGAGAAAGAACCCCGCATCATCATGCGACCCAGTCATCAGATTTCCAATGAAATTACCCAGGTAAAAAAATATTCCCCTAACCTTGAATGTAGCCCAAAAAGGAGGGAAGTGGAAGTTTTTACGGGTGGGTTAGTCCGGGAGAAAGATGATTGGTGTATCAAACTTGCAACATTTCATTTCACCCAACCATTCTTGTGCTTGCAGTCTGGTCTGTCGATCTATGAACCCTGGTTCATTTTTCTCTTTCTTTTTCCAGACGGGCTACAGTGAGTACGTGACCCGGATTGGGAGTGAGGCTTTGAGGGGGTTTGTGAGATGGATGCCAGAGAGTGTTGCTGTGTAGTAACGCCATGCTGGACAATGATCTGGCACCTCTTACTTTTGGATTATTTGCCATGTTGTTTGGGTCTGTTAATCTACGGACCCAGGTTTTGATCTGCGGGTGGTGGGAAGGGATCTGGTCCGATTGGGTTGCACAAAGTGAAGACATGAGAACAGGATGATTCAGATACTAAGGTGATGCTACCATACTTGCCAACCTTGAGACCTCCGAACTCGGGAGTTGGGGGTTGGGGGTGGAGGGTGGTGGGGTGTTTGGGGGGTTGGGGGGTAGCAGTGGGTGTATATATTTTCAAGTATTTCAGTATTCCTTATATTTATTTATATATATAAAAACCCCGTTTCCATAAGAGTTGGGAAATTGTGTTAGACGTAAATATAAACAGAATACGATGATTTGCAAATCCTTTTCAACCCAAATTCAGTTGAATATGCTACAAAGACAACATATTTGATGTTCAAACCGATAAACATGTTTTGTTTTGCAAAGAATCATTAACTTTAGAATTTCATGCCAGCAACACGTGACAAAGAAGTTGGGGAAGGTGGAAATAAATACTGATAAAGTTGAGGGATGCTCATCAAACACTTATTTGGAACATCCCACAGGTGTGCAGGCTAATTGGGAACAGGTGGGTGCCATGATTGGGAATAAAAGCAGCTTCCATGAAATGCTAAGTAACTCACAAACAAGGATGGGGCGAGGGTCACCAATTTGTGGGCAAATTGTCGAAGAGTTTTAGAACAACATTTGTCAACGAGCTATTGCAAGGAATTTAGGGATTTTACCATCTACGGTCCGTAAAATCATCAAAAGGTTCAGAGAATCTGGAAAAATCACTGCACATAACCGTAGATATTACGGACCTTTGACCCCCTCAGGCGGTACTGCATCAAAAACTGACATCTGTGTATAAAGGATATCACCACATGGGCTCAGGAACACTTCATAAAACCACTGTCAGTAACTACAGCTGGTCGCTACATCTGTAAGTGCAAGTTAAAACTCTACTACGTGGACATCAAAACCCAGGTTTTGATCTCCGGGTGGTGGGAAGGGATCTGGTCCAATCGGGTTGCACGGAGTAAAGACATGAGAACAGGATGAGTCAGATACTAAGGCCCTTTACCATACTTGCCAACCTTGAGACCTCCGAATTCGGGAGATGGGGGGTAAGGTGGGCGTCAATATTTTCAAGTATTTCTTATATTTATTTATATATATAAAAACCCCGTTTTTTTTATGAGTTGGGAAATTGTGTTAGATGTAAATATAAACGGAATACGATGATTTGCAAATCCTTTTCAACCCAAATTCAGTTGAACATGCTACAAAGACAACATATTTGATGTTCAAACCGATAAACATGTTTTGTTTTGCAAAGAATCATTGACTTTAGAATTTGATGCCAGCAACACGTGACAAAGAAGTTGGGGAAGATGGAAATAAATACTGATAAAGTTGAGGGATGCTCATCAAACACTTATTTGGAACATCCCGCAGGTGTGCAGGCTAATTGGGAACAGGTGGGTGCCATGATTGGGAATAAAAGCAGCTTCCATGAAACGCTAAGTAACTCACAAAAAAAGGATGGGGCGAGGGTCACCACTTTGTAAACAAATTGTCAAAGAGTTTTAGAACAACATTTCTCAACGAGCTATTGCAAAGAATTTAGGGATTTTACCATCTACGGTCCGTAAAATCATGAAAAGGTTCAGAGAATCTGGAGAAATCACTGCACATAACCGTAGATATTACGGACCTTTGACCCCCTCAGGCGGTACTGCATCAAAAACTGACATCTGTGTGTAAAGGATATCACCACATGGGCTCAGGAACACTTCATAAAACCACTGTCAGTAACTACAGCTGGTCGCTACATCTGTAAGTGCAAGTTAAAACTCTACTATGTGGAGATCAAAACCCAGGTTTTGATCTCCGGGTGGTGGGAAGGGATCTGGTCCAATTGGGTTGCACGGAGTAAAGACATGAGAACAGGATGAGTCAAATACTAAGGCCCTTTACCATACTTGCCAACCTTGAGACCTCCGAATTCGGGAGATGGGGGGTACGGTGGGTGTATATATTTTCAAGTATTTCTTATATTTATTTATATGTATAAAAACCCCGTTTCCATAAGAGTTGGGAAATTGTGTTAGACGTAAATATAAACGGAATACAATGATTTGCAAATCCTTTTCAACCCAAATTCAGATGAATATGCTACAAAGACAACATATTTGATGTTCAAACCGATAAACATGTTTTGTTTTGCAAATAATCATTAACGTTAGAATTTGATGCCAGCAACACGTGACAAAGAAGTTGGGAAAGGTGGAAATAAATACTGATAAAGTTGAGGGATGCTCATCAAACACTTATTTGGAACATCCCGCAGGTGTGCAGGCTAATTGGGAACAGGTGGGTGCCATGATTGGGAATAAAAGCAGCTTCCATGAAATGCTAAGTAACTCACAAACAAGGATGGGGCGAGGGTCACCAATTTGTAGGCAAATTGTCGAAGAGTTTTAGAACAACATTTGTCAACGAGCTATTGCAAGGAATTTAGGGATTTTACCATCTACGGTCCGTAAAATCATCAAAAGGTTCAGAGAATCTGGAGAAATCACTGCACATAACCGTAGATATTACGGACCTTTGACCCCCTCAGGCGGGTACTGCATCAAAAACTGACATCAGTGTGTAAAGGATATCACCACGTGGGCTCAGGAACACTTCATAAAACCACTGTCAGTAACTACAGTTGGTCGCTACATCTGTAAGTGCAAGTTAAAACTCTACTATACAAAGCGAAAGCCATTTATCAACAACACCCAGGAACGCCGCCGGCTTTGCTGGGCCCGAGCTCATCTAAAATGGACTGATGCAAAGTGGAAAAGTGTTCTGTGGTCTGACGAGTCCAAATTTCAAATTATATTTGGAAACTGTCGACGTGTTGTTCTCCAGAACAAAGAGGAAAATAAACCCTCCCGATTGTTATAGGCGCAAAGTTCAAAAGCCAGCATCTGTGATGGTATGGGGGTGCATTTGTGCCCAAGGAAGGGGTAACTTACACATCTGTGAAGGCACCATTAATGCTGAAAGGTCCATACAGGTTTTGGAGCAACATGTGATGTCATCCAAGCAACGTTATCATGGACGCCCCTGCTTATTTCAGCAAAACAATGCCAAGCCACGTGTTACGACAGCGTGGCTTTGTAGTAAAAGAGTGCGGGTACTTTCCTGGCCCCGCCTGCAGTCCAGACCTGTCTCCCATCGAAAATGTGTGGCGCATTATGAAGCGTAAAATACGACAACAGGACCCCGGACTGTTGAACGACTGAAGCTCTACATAAAACAAGAATGAGAAAAAATTCCACTTTCAAAGCTTCAACAATTAGTTTCCTCAGTTCCCAAACGTTTATTGAGTGTTATTAAAAGAAAAGGTGATGTAACACAGTGGTGAACATGCCCTTTCCCAACTACTTTGGCACGTGTTGCAGCCATGAAATTCTAAGTTAATTATTATTTGCAAACAAAAAAAAAAGTTTATGAGTTTGAACATCAAATATCTTGTCTTTGTAGCGCATTCAACTGAAAATGATTTGCCAATCATTGTATTCCGTTTATATTTACATCAAACACAATTTTCCAACTCATATGGAAACAGGGTTTGTATATTTGCATTTTGCATATCAGGGGTATTTCTCATAAATATGCGCCTCTGTCTAAAGCAATAAACCAAAAACAAATGTCCACTGCAGAGGACGCTGGTTCTTAAGAAGATATAATGTAAAGCATTTATTATTTCATGGTGGTGAGTCCATCTGATATTTATGTTGTGTTGTTTGTTGTTCTTTCTAACATGTCCAGCGGCGATTATATACAGTATATTAAACATAGAATGTGCCGGAAATTACACAAACATCAATAGAAATTCCCCGACATTTTTTTTATAGCTGTTTCTGCATGCCAGCAATTATGGTTGCCAAATGAATGAATGTGACCTTTAGAAGCCACTTGTTTTAGTGGCAAAGACATTACGAAATTAACGTTGCAAATTATAAGCAATTTAGCTCAAAAGGTTATGAAACACACAGTATTTTTCTGGAAGCTCCCCTCTTTTTTTACGCTTTAGGTGCAAGTGATGCACCAACTCATATTTCATGGTTGCATTGAATAACATAATAAATAATCAGTGAAGTGAATTATATTTATATAGCGCTTTTCTCTAGTGACTCAAAGCGCTTTACATAGTGAAACCCAATATCTAAGTTATATATATATTTTTCAAACAATGTGGGTGACAATGGGAGCAGGTGGGTAAAGTGTCTTGCCCAAGGAAACAATGGCAGTGACTAGGATGGCAGAAGCGGGGATCGAACCTGGAACCCTCAAGTTTGTTGGCAGGGCCACTCCGCCAACCGAGCTATGCTGCCCCACAGTGGTGTGCTGTAGGGGCCAGCAAGTCCAAATCATGATCATAATTAAAAATAAATAAAATATATAAATAAGATGATGTTCCCTAAATATCCAAAAGTATTCATCTTTTATCCGACCACAGAAATTTCCTCCGGAAGGTTTTATCTTTGTCCATTTCGATGTCGGATGAAACAAAAAAATTGAGCTATTTGGCCACAATACCCAGCAATATGTTAATCCCAGGAACACCATGCCTACCGTCAAACAGGGTGGTGGTCGTATTATGCTCTGGGCCTGTTTTGATGCCAAAGGTACTGGTGCTTTACAGAGAGTAAATTGTCAGAGTTATTTGTTGTTGATGAACCCAAAGATGACATGATTTAATTAAAACTAAACAAGAACAAACAAAAATCACGCACCTGGGCGGAGTAACAAACTAAGGGAGCTAGCACTGGAAGCTGGAAAACCAAAAGGAACTTTAGCATGGACGCTAGTGGATAGCAAACAGAAAATCTGGAAATAACTAAAGCTAACAAAAACAGCTTACCACTACGACGACCAGGACAAAATGTAGCATGACAGGTAGTAGCTGTAACAAAAACGACACGACAGTTAGCACGGCAAGAGTGACATGTGGCAACGACAATACAAGTCAAAATGACAATACAACGATCCAGCAACTGACACAAGACAAAGCAGGTACAAATAGGAGCAGGCTGATTGGCAACAGGTGTGGCCAGGTGCCAATCAGCCGCAGCTGAGGAGGGACACAGCAGTCAGGGAACAAGACAGGAAGCTGACAAAATAAGAGCAGACAAATGCAGAGGAAAAAACTAAAATATAGACAAACTGTCAGGGGAAAGCCTGACATAAATGAGACAATGAAAAAGGAGAACTACCTCCAAATTCTTCAGAACAAGCATAATTATCAGCCCGGAAGTTGGGTCTTGGGCGCAGTTGGGTGTTCCAACAGGACAGTGACCCCAAACACACGTCAAAAGTGGTAAGGTAATCCCTAAATCCGGCTAGAATTAAGGTTTTAGAATGGCCTTCCCAAAGTCCTGACTTAAACGTGTGGACATTGCTGAAGAAACAAGTCCATGTCAGAAAACCAACACATTTAGCTGAACTGTACCAATTTTATCAAGGTGAATGGCCAAATATTCAACCAAAACTTCCAGAAGTTTACCAAAAGCGCCTTATTGCAGTGAAACTGCACTGTGGAAGTCACTGCATGGGGGTGTTAGACTTGTAGTCGATGTCCAGGACTATGGCCTCGGGGTTACTGGGCAGGTAACAACCTGGAACACAAGCACACTTTCACTTTCATCTAGTGGTTCCCTTACGGCAGGGGTGTCCAAAGTGTGGCCCGGGGGCCATTTGCGGCCCGCAGCTAGTTGCTTACGGGCCCCCCAAACATTCTGGAAATTATACTATATTGGATCCACTTTGGACTGGACTCTCACGGTTATGTTAGATCCACTATGGATTGGACTTTCACAATATCATGTTAGATTCGCTCTGTGGGGGAGGGGGGGGGGGGGGTTGCCCACATATGCGGTCCTCTCTAAGGTTTCCCATACTCACTGTCACATACGTCCCACTGGGGTGAGTTTTTCCTTGCCCTTATGTGGGCTCTACCAAGGATGTCATTGTGGTTTGTGCAGCCTTTTGAGACACTTGTGATTTAGGGCTATATAAATAAACATTGATTGATTGATTGACTTCCACAGCCGTTTTAATGATAATCAATAACCAATTTCTCGGAAGTCCGTGACTTTTCAGTCACCCCAAGTCCTTCTTCCTCTCCTGTTCCCGGCAGCTACTGTTAAAGACAACAGGTGATTCGAGAACTTGCATCACCTGGGAAATCTAATCACCTGTTCAGCTGTGTCTCGCCCCCCCTGATGGTGTTCTGTCCTCAGCACCATGGACAGAGGCGGTGGACTCCGCTCCTGCAGGCAGAACTGGCCACACCTCCCTCCACATGCATATTTTCAGTAGAACCATTATAAAGTTATAAAATAACCACATTTAATGAATGTTTTTTGTGACCAATCACTTTATCACAAAAAAATAAGAGTTGTAGAAATGATTGGAAAGTCACGGCGGTGGTCAAAATAATTTGCAAGGCAATTTTCAAGAAGGATATTTAAAAGAGAATCTACATCTTGTGAGACGATGTCGGCGATGAAATGGGGGAATGGCCGCCATTTCCACTTGAATCCACGAGTGGTACCACCGTCTTGTACGCCGTCCAATGGGTGCTACAAAGTTCAATAATTTTTTCTTAATTATTTCACGTTTAATATTTTTTGGGCCATTTTAATTTTGACGGTACCACATAAGATATATTTTTTTAATTGTTACGTTAAAGTACCAATGATTGTCACACACACACAGTAGGTTTGGTGTAATTTGCCCTCTACAATTTGACCCATCCCGTTGTTCACCCCCTGGGAGGTGAGGGGAGCAGTGAGCAGCAGCGGTGGCCGCGCCCGGGAATCATTTTTGGTGATTCAACCCCCAATCCCAACCCCTTGCAGGGAGGTAATGGGTCCCATTTTTATAGTCTTTGGTATGACTCGGCCGGGGTTTGAACTCACAACCTAAGCGATTTTCTTTGTCTTCGTCTGTCTTGCTCTTGCTCCACCTCCGGCTCCTCTCTGCCGCCTTTTAACAGAGCGACGGGTGATTTTAGATAAGCAGGCCCAGGTGGGCATTTTACGCACCTGTCGCTGATCTCGAAGCCGGTCCTGGCACACCCCGCTTCGCTGCAGGTCCGCAGGCCACACCCCCCCTCCTAAGTCAGTGAGTTTTAGTTTGAAAAATGTATTTAATTGTATAATTTTTCTTTTAATAAAGAAATGAAAACGGGTCCCACAGACCTGAACACCACACAAGGGTTAAATCATTACTATTAATAAACTAATACTAAGTACACAGAACATCAATTTCCACACTTCTATTAGCCCCGGGTCCAGTAGACCCGGAGATATTAAATGTAATAGAACTATGTCGGGGGGCGGGGGGGGTACATGGTGTGTGGTCATTAAATAAGCATTCTGATATCAGTTTTTCACAGAAAACAAGCCAAAGTCAGGGGAGGTTTCTTCCCTCCGGGTTCCTCGGACCGCCAATCACCGACATGACCGCCCCTTTTCAGGGTTCGAACGCTGTTTTGTTCTCCAATACAGTGTCTCTCGTGTGCTTTTCAGTGATTGTCTTTGTCTGTCTCGCTCTCGACAGGGGATTTTAGATAAGTAGGCCCAGGTGGGCCGCTCACGCACCTGTTGCTGATCCCGAAGCTAGTCCTGGCACAACCCGTTTCGCTGCAGGTCCGCAGGCCACACCCCCACTCCACAGTCAGTGAGTCTCAGTTTGATAAATGAATTAATTGTATCATTTTTCTTTTAATACTAAGTAACACAGCCTTGAGTACAAGAAAGTAATAGGCCTATATCAGTCAGGAGTACCACCAATCATCCGCTACAAACACGCATCTCAAAATAAACGAGACAGCAGTGAACAAGAACAGCAAATTGGTGTATTTTTGTATGTTTGCCCTTATTCCAATCCTCTGACAAGCACTCATTATGTCTCATAGATCTCCATCGCCGTCCTTTTAAAAAAAGAACGCCACTAAAGTGCTCGTCAATGTTTTTTGGCCCTCGGCTCATTTTTCAGTCACTGGTGGAAACGGTCACCTTTCTTTGTCCTCCACTTGGTCCGTGTCGCACAGAACGCTGCCGGCTGCACTCAAATCGCTCACTTATCCTTCATATTTTATTGTCCCTTATTGCTTCATGCGAAGCAATTCCGTCACGAGACGATCATTAGTGTGTTCGGGAGGGAAGCACAATCGATACGCAGCCCTTGAATCGGCGCCTGGACTTGGTCTTTGTGTGCCTAAGATTAGGTGACGGCAGCCTTTAATAGTGTCCCCGGTGATGCTGTCACATTAGCTGCCTTAAGCGGTTGAGAGTGCTCACATGCGGAATGTAAACAGGGGGTTTCAAGCACGAGGGGCTCATCATGACACTTAAAGCAGAGGATTTGGAAACTCTCTTCTTGACAGTAAGTGTCCTCGTTTTAGAGGCTTTATTTTGTAATTGAACGGTTCCTTTCCCAGGCTGCAATACCACCAGCATTTTGTACTTAAAATTTTTAACATTTTTGCACCAGTTGATCTGCCGCTCCTCTGGTCCCCTCTCCCTTGTGGAGAGGGGGACACTGGTCCGGTGGCCATGGATGAAGTGCTGGCTGTCCGGAGTTGGGACCCGGGGTGGACCGCTCGCATGTGCATCGGTTGGGGACATCTCTGAGCTGCTGACCCGTCTCTGCTTGGCCCCAGTATGGACTGGACTCTCACTAAAATGTTTGATCCACTATGGACTGGACTCTCACTATTATGTTAGATCCACTATGGACTGGGCTCTCACTATTATGTTAGATCCACTACGGACTGGACTCTCACTATTATGTTAGATCCACTATGGACTGGACTCCCACTATTATGTTAGATCCACTATGGACTGGACTCTCACTATTCTGTTAGATCCAATATGGACTGGATTCTCACTATTATGCTACATCCACTATGGACTGGACTCTCACTATTATGTTGGATCCACAATGGACTGGAGTCTCACTATTATGTTGGATCCACTATGGACTGGGCTCTCACTATTATGTTAGATCCACTACGGACTGGACTCTCACTATTATGTTAGATCCACTATGGACTGGACTCCCACTATTATGTTAGATCCACTATGGACTGGACTCTCACTATTCTGTTAGATCCACTATGGACTGGATTCTCACTATTATGCTACATCCACTATGGACTGGACTCTCACTATTATGTTGGATCCACTATGGACTGGAGTCTCACTATTATGTTGGATCCACTATGGACTGGGCTCTCACTATTATGTTAGATCCACTACGGACTGGACTCTCACTATTATGTTAGATCCACTATGGACTGGACTCTCACTATTATGTTAGATCCACTATGGACTGGACTCTCACTATTATGTTGGATCCACTATGGACTGGACTTTCACTATTATGTTGGATCCACTATGAAGTGGACTCTCACTATTATGTTAGATCCACTATGGACTGGACTCTCACTATTATGTTAGATCCACTATGGACTGGACTCTCACTATTCTGTTAGATCCACTATGGACTGGATTCTCACTATTATGTTACATCCACTATGGACTGGACTCTCACTATTATCTTAGATCCACTATGGACTGGACTCTCACTATTATGTTGGATCCACTATGGACTGGAGTCTCACTATTATGTTGGATCCACTATGGACTGGGCTCTCACTATTATGTTAGATCCACTACGGACTGGACTCTCACTATTATGTTAGATCCACTATGGACTGGACTCTCACTATTATGTTAGATCCACTATGGACTGGACTCTCACTATTATGTTGGATCCACTATGGACTGGACTTTCACTATTATGTTAGATCCACTATGAAGTGGACTCTCACTATTATGTTAGATCCACTATGGACTGGACTCTCACTATTATGTTGGATCCACTATGGACTGGGCTCTCACTATTATGTTAGATCCACTACGGACTGGACTCTCACTATTATGTTAGCCCCACTACGGACTGGACTCTCACTATTATGTTACATCCACTATGGACGGGACTCTCACTATTATGTTAGATCCACTATGGACTGGACTCTCAGTATTATGTTAGATCCACTACGGACTGGACTCTCACTATTATGTTAGATCCACTATGGACTGGACTCTCACTAAAATGTTTAATCCACTATGGACTGGACTCTCACTAAAATGTTTAATCCACTATGGACTGCACTCTCTCTATTATGTTTAATTCGCTATAGACTGGAATCTCACTATTATGTTGGATCCACTATGGACTGGACTCTCACTGTTATGTTAGATCCACTATGGACTGGACTCTCACTAAAATGTTTAATCCACTATGGACTGGACTCTCACTATTATGTTAATCCACTATGGACTGGACTCTCACACTATTATGTTAGATCAACGATGGACTAGACTCTCACTATTATGTTAGATCCACTATGGACTGGACTCTCACTATTATGTTGGATCAACTATGGACTAGACTCTCACTA
Organism: Nerophis ophidion; assembly: GCF_033978795.1. Taxonomy (NCBI): domain Eukaryota; kingdom Metazoa; phylum Chordata; class Actinopteri; order Syngnathiformes; family Syngnathidae; genus Nerophis; species Nerophis ophidion. The sequence goes on along the minus strand of NC_084632.1, from coordinate 37,701,165 downwards.
TTATGTTAGATCCACTATGGACTGGACTCTCACTATTATGTTAGATCCACTATGGACTGGACTCTCACTATTATGTTAGATCCACTATGGACTGGACTCTCACTATTATGTTAGATCCACTATGGACTGGACTCTCACTATTATGTTGGATCCACTATGGACTGGACTTTCACTATTATGTTAGATCCACTATGAAGTGGACTCTCACTATTATGTTAGATCCACTATGGACTGGACTCTCACTATTATGTTAGATCCACTATGGACTGGACTCTCACTATTATGTTAGATCCACTACGGACTGGACTCTCACTATTATGTTAGATCCACTATGGACTGGACTTTCATTATTATGTTAGATCCACTATGGACTGGACTCTCACTATTATGTTAGATCCACTATGGACTGGACTCTCAATATTATGTTGGATCCACTATGGACTGGACTCTCACTATTATGTTAGATCCACTATGGACTGGAATCTCGCTATTATGTTAGATCCACTATGGACTGGACTCTCACACTATTATGTTAGATCCACTATGGACTGGACTCTCACTATTATGTTAAATCCACTATGGACTGGATTCTCACTATTATGTTGGATCCACTATGGACTGGAATGTCACTATTATGTTAGATCCACTAGGACCTGACTCTCACTATTATGTTGGATCCACTACGGACTGGACTCTCACTATTATGTTAGATCCACTATGGACTAGACTCTCACTATTATGTTAGATGCACTATGGACTGGACTCTCACTATTATGTTAGATCCACTATGGACTGGACTCTCACACTATTATGTTAAATCCACTGTGGACTGGACTCTCACTATTAAAAACCCTGTTTCCATATGGGTTGGGAAATTGTGTTGGATGTAAATATAAACGGAATACAATGATTTGCAAATCCTTTTCAACCCAAATAATAATTAACTTAGAATTTCATGGCTGCAACACGTGCCAAAGTAGTTGGGAAAGGGCATGTTCACCACTGTGTTGCATCACTTTTTCTTTACACAAAACATAATAAACGGTTGGGAACTGAGGAAACAAATTGTTGAAGCTTTGAAAGTGGAATTCTTTCCCATTCTTGTTTTATGTAGAGCTTCAGTCGTTCAACAGCGTATCTTAAGCTTCATAATGCACGACACATTTTCGATGGGAGACAGGTCTGGACTGCAGGCGGGCCAGGAAGGTCCCCGCACTCTTTTTTTACGAAGCCACGCTGTTGTAACGCTTGTCTTGCTGAAATAAGCAGGGGCGTCCATGATAACGTTGCTTGGATGACAACATATGTTGTTCCAAAACCTGTATGGACCTTTCAGCATTAATGGTGCCTTCACAGATGTGTAAGTTACCCATGCCTTAGGCACTAATGCACCCCCATACCATCACAGATGCTGGCTTTTCAACTTGGCGCCTACAACAATCCGAATTGTTATTTTCCTCTTTGTTCTGGAGGACACCACGTCCTCTGTTTCCAAACATAATTTGAAATGTGGACTCGTCAGACCACAGAACACCTTTGCATCAGTCCATATAATATGAGCTTGGGCCCAGAAAAGGCGGCGGCGTTTCAGAATATTGATAATAAAAGGGTTTGGCTTTGCATAGTAGAGTTTAAACTTGCACTTACAGATGTAGCGACCAACTGTAATTACTGACAGTGGTTTTATGAAGTGTTCCTGAGCCCATGTGGTGATATCCTTTACACACTGATGTCGGTTTTTGATGAAGTACCGCCAGAGGGATCAAACGTCCGTAATATCATCGCTTACGTGCGGTGATTTCTCCAGATTCCCTGAACATTTTGATAATTTGACGGACCGTAGATGGTAAAATCCCTAAATTCCTTGCAATAGCTCGTTGAGAAATGTTGTTCTAAAACTGTTCGACAATTTGCTTACAAATTGGTGACCCTCGCCCCATCCTTGTTTGTGAATTACTTAGCATTTCATGGAAGCTGTTTTTATACCCAATCATGGCACCCACCTGTTCCCAATTAGCCTGCACACCTGTGGGATGTTTCATATAAGTGTTTGATGAGCATTCCTCAGGAAAAAAACTCAGAACCATTGGACACACATGCCTGTGTGTCCAATGGCTATGTGTTTTTTTCCCCCATTGGCCTCAGTCTGGACTAGGATTGTATGGTATACCAGTATTAGTACTTGTGGAGGGAGGTGTGGCCAGCGCGCCTGCAGGAGAAAAGGTCACCGCTTCTGTCTGTGTTGCTGAGGATTAGCACATGTGTATAAAATCAAGCACTCATGCATGAAGACTGTTTCCTCAAACATTTGTGAAAAAATGGGCCCCTCTCAGTTATTTCCAGCATGGAACTGTCATAGGATGCCACCTGTGCAACAAACCCAGCCGTGAAATTTCCTAAATATTCCAAAGTCCTGACAATGTCTTTAATGTCCTTTTGTGTTATTTGATATTTGATGTTTCCTTCTTACACAAATGCCTGTGTGTCTAATGGTTATGAGTTTTTTTTGTATGGTATACCACTATTAGTACATGTGGAGGGGGGTGTGGCCAGCGCGCCTGCAGGAGAAAAGGTCACCGCCTCTGTCTGTGTTGCTGAGGATGAGCACAGGTGTATAAAATCAAGCACTTATGCATGAAGACTTTTTCCACAAATATTTGTGAAAAAATGGGCCGCTCTCAGTTATTTCCAGCATGGAACTGTCATAGGATGCCACCTGTGCAACAAATCCAGTCGGGAAATTTCCTAAATGTTCCGAAGTCCTGACAAAGTCTTTAATGTCCTTTTGTGTTATTTGATATTTGATGTTTCCCTCTTACACAAATGCCTGTGTGTCTAATGGCTATGAGTTTTTTTCCCCCATTTGCCTCAGTCTGGACTAGGATTGTATGGTATACCAGTATTAGTACATGTGGGGGGAGGTGTGGCCAGCGCGCCTGCAGGAGAAAAGGTCACCGCCTCTGTCTGTTTTGCTGAGGATGAGCACAGGTGTATGAAATCAAGCACTCATGCATGAAGACTGTTTCCTCAAACATTTGTGAAAAAATGGGCCCCTCTCTGTTATTTCCAGCATGGAACTGTCATAGGATGCCACCTGTGCAACAAATCCAGTCGTGAAATTTCCTAAATGCTCCGAAGTCCTGACAATGTCTTTAATGTCCTTTTGTGTTATTTGATATTTGATGTTTCCCTCTTACACACATGCCTGTGTGTCTAATGGTTATGAGTTTTTTTTGTATGGTATACCAGTATTAGTACATGTGGAGGGAGGTGTGGCCAGCGCGCCTGCAGGAGAAAAGGTCACCGCCTCTGTCTGTGTTGCTGAGGATGAGCACAGGTGTATGAAATCAAGCACTCATGCATGAAGACTGTTTCCTCAAACAATTGTGAAAAAATGGGCCCCTCTCAGTTATTTCCAGCATGGAACTGTCATAGGATGCCACCTGTGCAACAAATCCAGTCGTGAAATTTCCTAAATGTTCCAAAGTCCTGACAATGTCTTTAATGTCCTTTGTGTTATTTGATATTTGATGTTTCCCTCTAACACAAATGTTCCAAAGTCAACCGTCGGCTTTTTTACAAGAAAAACGGAAGAGTTTGGGAACAACAGCAACTCAGCCACGATATGGTAGGAATTATGATGTAGGGTTGTTTTTTTCAAAAGTTCCCCCAAGGGGAAAAGCGGTAGAAAATGGATGAATGGATGGGATTGGCCCCTTAGTTCTAATGAAAGGAACTTTGAATATTCCAGGATGCCAAAACATTTTGAACAATGCCATTCTCCCAACCTTGTGGGAACAGTTTCCTTCCAACATGGCTGTGCACCAAAGCAAGCTCCATAAAGACATGGATGACAGAGTCCGGTGTGGATGAACTTGACTGGCCTGCACAGAGTCCTGACCTGAACCCGTTAGAACACCTTTGGGATGAATTAGAACGGAGACTCAGAGCCAGGCCTCACCACTTCGCTTTTGGAAACAAACAATTCCTGCGGTCCCCTTTTGTTTTGAAAAGTGTTGGCAAGTATTGAAAGACATATACATTTTTGTACCAGTAGTGGTACTAAAATATTGGTATCGGGACAACCCTAGGTGGGAGGTGTGTGCAAACGTACTGTAACTACTTAGTCGCTTACTAAACTATGCAGTGCCTAGGAAAGATGACAAAGCTCTACCATTTCTTGCTTCTTTACGAGAATTCAGTAGGTGAGGGTTAGTGGTAGTGAGTGAGGGCTAACGGCAGTGAGTGAGGGTGAACATTGGCTTTGAGTCTTAAATCTTGCGGTAAGTGGTGCTGAAATTTCCAGAATGTTGTTTGACTAAACAAGGACCTCCATCTATTTTCTATTTTGCTTGTCCTCATTAGCGTTATGGATTAGCTGGAGCCTCTCTAACTCTAGCTCTGACATCGAGCACCTTAGTGCACCCTGGTTTTGCCACCAGTCAATCACCAGGGCAAGTACCGTGTAGACCAGGGGCCTCCAGCCTTCGTTTTAACATTTGTTGATCTGCGTTTCCTATTTCGGGAGTCGCTTACTTTGTAGTCCCTCCAGGATTTCAGGATGTGGCGAACAGGACAATTCACGCAGATTTACTCAACTCTCACCGTCCGGGTTCCATGGACCACCAAAGATAGACAGTACGTCGAGCAGTTTGTGACTTTTGTTTTATTATTTCAATAAAACTGTTATGTCTTGACTAAGAGGAGGTGACGGCAACGGGAACCAGAGGTTTTATGGTTAACTAAGGGGTAAGATGACGGCAGATGGACACCAGATGGCAGTAATGTCCAAAGATTTATTTTATATATATATAATACAATAATATCCATCCATTTTCTACCGCTTATTCCCTTTTGGGGTCGCGGGAGGCGCTGGCGCCTATCTCAGCGACAATCGGGCGGAAGGCGGGGTACACCCTGGACAAGTCGCCACCTCATCGCAGGGCCAACACAGATAGACAGACAACATTCACACTCACACACTAGGGCCAATTTAGTCTTGCCAATCAACCTATCCCCAGGTGCATGTCTTTGGAGGTGGGAGGAAGCCAGAGTACCCGGAGGGAACCCACGCATTCACGGGGAGAACATGCAAACTCCACACAGAAAGATCCCGAGCCTAGATTTGAACCCAGGACTGCAGGACCTTCGTATTGTGAGGCAGACGCACTAACCCCTCTGCCACCGTGAAGCCCAATACAATAATATAATTAGGGAAATGGAGTGTGAACGAGATCGAAGAGTGTATGGTGTAAGGCTATGTGCAGGATTTAACTGGAGGGAATTTACCGTAAGTGTTGGAGTGCGTGTTGAGAGAAGCGGCAAGACAGGCAGGGTAGTCCATGGGCGGAAGCGGGGTCGAGAGGCAGGAGCGAGTCGTCAAAAACCAAAAAAGCACGAGGAAGACAGGAAAGAACCGTAAGCACACGACACAGCGTGACTCGGGGATGAACACAGGGAAGGTACGGCAGGCTATACTCCGGCGCTGGCATGCCAAGTTGTCCCGGCTTATGAAGGCAGGTCCTTCATTACTGGCAGGTGTGGTGATTGTCGGCACAGACGGATGAGTGCCGTTGGCAAGAGTCTGAGCCGTAACAAGAGGGCTGTAATGTTCAATAATTTATTATATATATATATATATAGTGAATATATATAAGGCTTCACGGTGGCAGAGGGTTTAGTGCGTCTGCCTCACAATACGAAGGTCCTGCAGATTTGGGTTCAATCCCAGGCTCGGGATCTTTCTGTGTGGAGTTTGCATGTTCTCTCCGTGAATGCGTGGGTTCCCCTCCGGGTACTCCGACTTCCTCCCACTTCCAAAGACATGCACCTGGGGATAGGTTGATTGGCAACACTAAATTGGCCCTAGTGTGTGAATGTGAGTTTGAATGTTGTCTGTCTATCTGTATTGGCCCTGCGATGAGGTGGCGACTTGTCCAGGGTGTACCCCACCTTCCGCCCGATTGTAGCTGAGATAGGCGCCAGCGCCCCCCCGCGATCCCAAAAGGGAATAAGCGGTAGAAAATGGATGGATGGATGGATGAATATATATATATATATATATATATATATATATAAATATATATATATATATATATATATATATATATATATATATATATAATAGGAATAATAAACAATACTAACTAATAAACTAAGGAAATGAAGTGTGACAAAACTCAAGAGTGTGTATGGTGTAAGACTATGTGTAGAATCTAACTGAAATGTGTGTTACCAAAGTGTTGAACGAGATACGAGGAAGTCCAGGAGGCGGGCAGGTGATCCGGGGCGAAAGAGAGGCGTCAGAATCCAGGGGCGAGCGAGGAATCGAGGAACGAAGGAGGCGGTCAGAGAAAGACGGAGATCCGGGGAAAAAGTGAGATGCAGATCTCACTCTACGGGCGACAGAGGGTAGGTACACCATGAAAACTAAGTTGCCGCGCCGATCCTTGGGTCCGCTGGTCCTTTATTTAGCTTGCCCTTATCAGTCACAGGTGTGCAGATTGTCTGATCGTCTGCAGGCTTGTAGCTGTGTGGGCGTGCTGCTCCCAGCACATATTTGTTCACAAAGTGGTGACCCTCGCCCCATCCTGGTTTGTGAATGACTGAGCATTTCATGGAAGCTGCTTTTATACCCAATCATGGCACCCACCTGTTCCCAATTAGCCTGTTCACCTGTGGTATGTTCCGAATAAGTGTTTAATTAGCACTCCTCAACTTTCTCAGTCTTTTTTGCCACTTGTCCTAACTATTTTTAAACACATTGCAGGCATCAAATTCCAAATGAGCTAATATTTGCAAAAAAATAACAACATTTTCCAGTTTCAACGTTAAACATCTTGTCTTTGCAGTCTATTCAATTGAAAATAGGTTGAAAATGATTTGCAAATCACTGTACTCTGTTTTTATTTACGATTTACACAACGTGCCAACTTCATTGGTTTTGGGGTTTGTATATGTATATGTATCCATCCATCCATTTTCTACCGCTTGTCCCTTTTAGGGTCGCCTGGGGTCACTGGAGCCTATTCTAGCTGCATCCGGGCGGTAGGCAGGGTATATATTTTTATATATATATATATATATGGATTGTTTTCCGAGGCAAAGGACAGTTGGCACGGGCAAGACGTGAATATAAGTACATAATTTATTTTAACATTAACAAGCTACAAAAAAAAGAAAGCAAACAAAAGGCGCGCACAACAGCGGAGAACAAACTTGACTACAGAAAACAAAACTTGCACTATAGCATGAATAACAAAAACACCTACTGTGACTGAGACAAGGATATGAGAAAAAAGCAGCATGGATATCATGGATGCAGGAGGTAATGTTGCCAGGACAAGAACAGGAACTGACTAATCAGTGAAAACAGGTGCGAGACATCAGGACGGGTGAAAACTAATGAGTTGCTATGGTTACAAATTAAACCAGGAAGTGCAAAAACAGGATAATCAAACATATATATATATATATATATATATATATATATATATATATATATATATATATATATATATATATATATATATATATACATATATATGTTTGATTATCCTGTTTTGGGTTAACCTCTACCATATAGGATAATCAAACATATATATATATATATATATATATATATATATATATATATATATATATATATATATATATATATATATATATATATATATATATATATATATATATGTTTGATTATCCTGTTTTTGCACTTCCTGGTTTGTTTTGTTAGCTAAGCAACTCATTAGTTTTCACCTGTCCTCATGTCCCGCACCTGTTTTCACTGATTATGTCACTGCTATTCAACAAGTCAGTTCCTGTTCTTGTCCTGGCAACATTACCTCCTGCTTCCATGATATCCATGCTGCTTTTTTCTCATATCCTTGTCTCAGTCACAGTAGGTGTTTTTGTTATTCATGCTATAGTGCAAGTTTCGTTTTCTTTAGTCAAGTTTGTTTTCCGCTGTTATGCGCGCCTTTTGTTTGCTTTCCTTATATATATATATATATATATATATATATATATATATGTAAATGTTCATCCACCCATTTTCTACTGCTTATTGGTTCCTTTTTTTCAACTAAATTAAATTGGTATTATTTATCTAAAATCGTATAAATAATGCACATTGCAGAACCATTTTGGAACCCCAAAAATGACATTATTTCCCATGATAAGTATATGTACACTTCTGACTTCAACTGTAACCGTCCCCTATAAACTGTATAAGCCCGTCTCTATGGCGACCCTACAATGAATGGAACAGAAAAGATTCATGATGAATTGAATTCCTTTCATAATGTATCCATAATTATACTGGTCCATGCCTATCCATCATAGCTGTGAAAAGATAGATGAGATCCCTGTGGTTTATTGATGAAGGGGTAGTACTTTTTGATTGCTCTCATTTGTGCATCAAATACAGTGGCTGCTGCAGTCATCCTTTTCATTACATCCTCCATAAATGAAAGTATGAAGGGGATGTATTCTTTTTTCCTCTTCGCTCCCATGGATACCATCAGATATGACACGCTATTGTGTCATCTTTTAGGTACGGCACCACTTACTTAATTCATTTTTTTCCTCCATGCAGCTCTGCTGGCCGTCTGCCAACTATTCATTTTAAATTGGTGGTGGGACGCTTCAGACTTAAGGCGACTGCCAGCTGCTGAGCACCGGCCGTCGTTGTTTACCTATTAGGTCTTAGTGCAAGTGTCACTTGACGAATGAGTGGCGTACAGCCTCCACGTCGCTTGTCATTTATTCAACAGTTTGCCTCGGGCACGGACTCACGTGAAACAATCTCTCTCACTCTCAAAACCAGATTCTCCAAATAACCGACGTCTTCTCATTTTCTTAGTCTTCACTTTTCTGCCTCTAACCTTGTCTGTTTGGTCTTATTTTGTTAATCAACTGTCCATGTGAGACAGCAGTGCCGTTATTGGTGAGTGGATGGCCCAGGTGGGCCCCTCATATCTTCCCCTGTCGCCTTTATTAGCAGCAGCCGGGTTGAGACACGTTGTTGGAGCTTGAGTGGGAGCCAGAGTGAGCGAGAGAGACACGAGACGCGGACAAACATTTTGCTGGAAAGCAAAACAACTATGGAAATAAAAGTATTGTAACCCTTATTCGGGCTCTAGTGACAGTTTTTGGTGGTCTGAGGAACCCACTGGAGGGCAACCTCCACAGTTGCGTCAGTGGATATCTCCGTTAACCCAAAGAGCTTTTTGCAAGTCCTCCATTTCTATCAGTTGTCATCAATATGTTCCTTATTTTTCTCCATCTTCTCGTTTTGGGGCAGACTGACTCGTACATGCACATGCATGCTAAAAGATCCGGGTCAGGGTCCAGTGGCATGGAGTCCAAGACGACCTGGGGATCCTTTTTTTGGCTGCAGCCTTCAACCGCCATCCAGTCGTTGTGATGCTCTATAGGGTTAGCAATAACCCCCTGCCTGTTCCATCGTTGAGGTTTTGGTTTTGTTATTTCCCCATAACTGGGCCCAAAGGGATGTGGGGGTGCCTTCTTCCGCCATCGCAGCTGTTGTGGTAGTTCTTACATCTACCGTCTTCAACCTGCTCCGCTGTTGAGGTCTTCACCGTATCCCTGGCTAGGGGGCAGTCAGGTACTAGGCCTTTGCCAAGGGCCACCCGGGGTAACAGTAGTAAAGAGTTCAACTTACAAGTGCCCAAGACCCCATTGAGACAGCAGTGTTGGGACTAAAATGCTACAAAGTAACGCGTAACTAACGCCGTTATTTGTGAGTGGATGGCCCAGGTGGGCCCCTCATATCTTCCCCTGTCGCCTTTATTAGCAGCAGCCGGTTTGAGACACGTTGTTGGAGCTGGAGTGGGAGCCAGAGTGAGCGAGAGAGACACGAGACGCGGACAAACATTTTGCTGGAAAGCAAAACAACTACACTGTTGTTATGGAAATAAAACAGTGTTGTAACCCTTTTTCGGGCTCTAGTGACAGTTTTTGGTGGTCCGAGGAACCCACTGGAGGGCAACCTCCACAGTTGCGTCAGTGGATATCTCCGTTAACCCAAAGAGCTTTGTGCAAGTCCTCCATTTCTATCAGTTGTCGTCAATATGTTCCTTATTTTTCTCCATCTTCTCGTTTTGGGTCAGACTGACTCGTACATGCACATGCATGCTAAAAGAGCCGGGTCAGTGTCCAGTGGCATGGAGTCCAAGACGACCTGGGACCTTTTTTGCTGCAGCCTTCAACAGTCATCCAGCCATTGTGATGCTCCATAGGGTTAGCAATCACCCTCCGTTTGTTCCATCGTTAAGGTTTTGGTTTTGTTATTTCCCCATAACTGGGCCTAAATGGATGTGGGGGTGCCTTCTTCCGCCATCGCAGCTGTTGCGGCCGTTCTTAAATCTACCGTCTTCCGCCTACTCAGCTGTTGAGATCTTCACCATATCCCTGGCTAGGGGGCAGTCAGGTACTAGGCCTTTGCCAAGGGCCACCCGGGGTAACAGTAGTAAAGAGTTCAACTTCCAAGTACCCAAGACTCCATTGAGACAGCAGTGTTGGGAGTAAAACGTTACAAGGAATCGCGTAACTGTAACGCCGTTATTGGTGAGTGGATGGCCCAGGTGGACCTTGTTATCGTCCCCTGTCGCCTGCTCCCCACTGCTCCCCTCACCTCCCACGGGGTGATCAAGGGGATGGGTCAAATGCAGAGGACAAATTTCACCACCCCTAGTGTGTGTTGGTGGCAATCATTGGTACTTAACTTAACTTTAGTGACAGCGTTTGGTGGTCCAAGGAAACGACTGGAGGGCAACCTCCACAGTTGCGTCAGTGGATATCTCCGTATATGGTGGAGGTTAACCCAAAGAGCTTTGTGCAAGTCCTTGTTGTCCAAAGTTGTCGTCAATATGATCCTTATTTTCCTCTAGCTTGTCGTTGTGGGGCAGACTGGCTCGTACATGCACATACATGCTACAAGCATGCATGTAATAACTCTTATCTTACTGATAGGATGCAGTGCGTCTCCCATAACAATGTGACCTCGGACTACGTTAAGGTAACGTGTGGAGTTCCCCAGGGTTCGGTCCTTGGCCCTGCACTCTTCAGCATCTACATGCTGCCGCTAGGTGACATCATACGCAAATACGGTGTTAGCTTTCACTGTTATGCTGATGACACCCAACTCTACATGCCCCTAAAGCTGACCAACACGCCGGATTGTAGTCAGCTGGAGGCGTGTCTTAATGAAATTAAACAATGGATGTCCGCTAACTTTTTGCAACTCAACGCCAAAAAAACAGAAATGCTGATTATCGGTCCTGTTAGACACCGACCTCTATTTAATAATACAACTTTAACATTTGACAACCAAATAATAAAACAAGGCGACACGGTAAAGAATCTGGGTATTATCTTCGACCCAACTCTCTCCTTTGAATCACACATTAAAAGCGTTACTAAAACGGCCTTCTTTCATCTCCGTAATATCGCTAAAATTCGCTCCATTCTGTCCACTAAAGATGCTGAGATCATTATCCATGCGTTTGTTACGTCTCGTCCCGATTACTGTCACGTATTATTTTCGGGTCTCCCCATGTCTAGCATTAAAAGATTACAGTTGGTACAAAATGCGGCTGCTAGACTTTTGACAAGAACAAGAAAGTTTGATCACACAGCTACAAAAGCAACATGCTTTGACGAACCTAGTAAAGAGAGACAAAGAATCAGATGTCAGGTTGGGGGGGGGTCGCAGCTTGCTGCGGGGTCGTTCTCCCAGGAAGGCAGACAGACTACTCAAAACATGGCGTTCAGGTAAAAACATGATTTAATTTGAACTAAAAAAAAGGTACAAACAAAAAGCACTCGCTGCGGAGGCACAACTTGGGAAAAGAGACACAACTAACTAACAAACTATGAACATAATGCAAATAACATTTACTATGGTTGGACAAGAGTAGCAAGGACTTTGGCATGAAAAAAAACTGGCATGAACAGAAACACAATGACGCCAGGACGACCAACAAAAAAATGACAAGCTTAAATAGAGATGTGGTGATTGAAAGCAGGTGTGAGACATGACAGGTGAACTGATTGGTCGTCATGGTGACAAAAGAGAGTGAGAAAAAAAAGGAACTTAAAGAGTCCAAGGGTCAAACAACACCTGGTATTCCTAAGCCATCTCCCATCCAAGTACTAACCAGGTCAGACACTGCTTAGCTTCAAGAACCAACGAGATCGGGGATGCTGAGGGCAGCACGGTCACACAAAATCATGATCAGACATGACAACCAGCAGGATTTTAACAGAGGGACTTCTAACCAGGACAACATTGATAGCAGTGTATGTGCTAGAAGACATGCAGGCTATTTCTACAGTGGAGTCACCCGCTTTCAGGCAGCAAATGAGCATGATATCGGGCATCAAACAGCAAGAGAACGTGTTCCAAGTACCTGGACACAGTGGACAGTGAGGACATGTCTAGCATTAAAAGATTATAGTTGGTACAAAATCCGGCTGCTAGACTTTTGACAAGAACAAGAAAGTTTGATCACATTACGCCTGTACTGGCTCACCTGCACTGGCTTCCTGTGCACTTAAGATGTGACTTTAAGGTTTTACTACTTACGTATAAAATACTACACGGTCTAGCTCCATCCTATCTTGCCGATTGTATTGTACCATATGTCCCGGCAAGAAATCTGCGTTCAAAGGACTCCGGCTTATTAGTGATTCCCAAAGCCCAAAAAAAGTCTGCGGGCTATAGAGCGTTTTCATTTCGGGCTCCAGTACTCTGGAATGCCCTCCCGGTAACAGTTCGAGATGCCACCTCAGTAGAAGCATTTAAGTCTCACCTTAAAACTCATCTGTATACTCTAGCCTTTAAATAGACCTCCTTTTTAGACCAGTTGATCTGCCGCTTCTTTTCTTTTTCTTCTACGTCCCACTCTCCCTTGTGGAAGGGGTCCGGTCCGATCCGGTGGCCATGTACTGCTTGCCTGTGTATCGGCTGGGGACATCTCTGCACTGCTGATCCGCCTCCGCTTGGGATGGTTTCCTGCTGGCTCCGCTTTGGACTGGACTCTCGCGACTGTGTTGGATCCATTATGGATTGAACTTTCACAGTATCATGTTAGACCCACTCGACATCCATTGCTTTCGTCGTCTCCAAGGTTCTCATAGTCATTATTGTCACCGACGTCCCACTGGGTGTGAGTTTTCCTTGGCCTTATGTGGGCCTACCGAGGATGTCGTAGTGGTTTGTGCAGCCCTTTGAGACACTAGTGATTTAGGGCTATATAAGTAAACATTGATTGATTGATTGATTGACATAAACATGGACAGCAAGCTAAAGAAAACACTCATCATTCAGCACTGAAGGTGCACACACTCTGTCAGTTATCTTTTATACTATTTCATTCTAGACTTCTAGAGTGTTTGATTATGACATCACTCTAAATGTATAGACTATAAAGTTCACAAACATAAAGAGGGATCCGAATGAGCCATGTCAATCTTTCCTTTTCTCTAAAATAAGACTGGGTAAATGCGTAGAGTGTTCTGGGATTCACCGAAGACATACTTTTATTTCACAATTCCTTGAGGGAAAAAAAATGCCTGGTTAGGCGTGTGTATAGCAGTATTTGTGCTGTAGATAGTGACATGACGTATAATCATGTCATGTTGGCCTCCTTGGGTGAAGCCAGAATTACAGTTTTGTTGTTATTGTGCTGTTTGTTACTTATGTAGGTTATGTTGCAGCTATTTAAAATAGTTTTGTCAATTTTCAAGTATTTCTTATGTATGGATATATATATGTATATATATACATACATATATATCAATCTCATCCATTTTCTACTGCTTATTCCCTTTTGGGGTCGCGGGGGGCGCTGGTACCTATCTCAGCTACAATCGGGCGGAAGGCGGAGTGCACCCTGGACAAGTCGCTCCCTCATCGCAGGGCCAACACAGATAGACAGACAACATTCACACTCACATTCTCACACTACGGCCAATTTAGTCTTGCCAATCAACCTATCCCCAGGTGCATGTCTTTGGAGGCGGGAGGAAGCCGGAGTGCCCGGATTGAACCCACCCTTTCACGGGGAGAACATGCAAACTCCACACAGAAAGATTCCGAGCCTGGATTTGAACCCAGGACTGCAGGACATTCGTATTGTGAGGCAGACGCACTAACCCCTCTGCCACCGTAAAGCCACATACGATTTATTGATGCGGGTATATTTCTTTTTATATAATAACCTGTTTTTGTACACTGTTAATGTGTTTCAATGCTCAGTAGTGCATACATGTGTTTCTGTATAGTATTTCTCCAGCAATGGTGATGTGGTGACATCAATTTTGAGAGGCAATAATTGGACGCAGGACATCACTGAAGGCCTAGGTGGGATACGCACGGCCCGACCACTGGATTTGATATATTTCTGGAAGTCATCATTTATCATTTTAATCCTTTTTGGCGTAGAACCGCATATAAACTTTGAGTGCATAATAAGGTTTTACCTTGACGGGGCGCTGGATTTATTGCAGCCTCAGAAGTTCGGAGGGACAAGTCTGTGAGAGAAGACTGGCACAAGACCACATTAGTATTTTTTTCCTGCCATAAAGTTATTGAAAAAACAATTCATGATGTCACAAAGCACAGGGTTGGGAAAATGTTATTTCCATGCACACATGTGTCGATTGCTTTCCAGCGATATGTTTTTGGACTTTTCAGTCCTGCATGTCTCTGTTTGTGTGTCTTTCTCTGTCTCCAACTCTAACTTGCGTGTCTCGACCCAGCTGCTGCTAATGAAGGCAAAAGGTGATTAAATGACCAGTCCCAGCTGGGCAATCTACTCAAGGGACGGCGTGGCGAAGTTGGGAGAGTGGCCGTGCCAGCAATCTGAGGGTTACTGGTTCAATCCCCACCTTCTACCATCCTAGTCACGTCCGTTGTGTCCTTGGGCAAGACACTTCACCCTTGCTCCTGATGGGTCGTGGTTAGCGCCTTGCATGGCAGCTCCCACCATGAGTGTGTGTGAATGGGTGGATGTGGAAATACTGTCAAAGCGCTTTGGGCTCCTTAAAAAGGGGTAGAAAAGCGGTATACAAGTACAACCATTTACCATTTACCAATTCACCTGCCGCCGTCTTCGAAGCCGGTCCTTGCACGACAGGCCCGCAGGCCACGCCCCCCTCCACGATCCTGTTTCCAATACAGTATGTGTCTCCCCCTATTACAAAACTCATTCCTACAACCTTGGATGGACTCACTTCGTCGTATACGGCCTGATTGTCAAACCAGACAAATATCAGTTTGGAGTGCCATAGATTGACTTCTTGGGTCATCACAATTTGTCGCCAAGCACGGTCCCATCACCTCCTATAGTTCTCCCAGCATGCCTCTGCTAAGGCGTTGCTGGGAATTTTGAGCTTGATAAATTTTTATAACCGTTTCCTGCCTTGTGCTTCCCACCGCTTGTAGCCTGTTTACGATGCCCTGCGGCAGAAGAAGGCAAATGACAAACATCTCAACATATATGCCACTTATAGAAATCACCAACGGAATAAAATGGTAATATGGAGTATGTTGGACCTTGCAATAAATAGCATGCAATACAAATTATGATAATAATAATAATGGATTTGGTTTATATAGTGCTTTTCCATACACTGGACCAGGGGTCGGCAAACCAAAATGTTAAAAGAGCCATATTGGACCACACATACAAAAAAAAGGAATCGGTCTGGAGCCGCAAAAAAATAAAAGTCTTGTATAATTGTTATGATTAAGACAACACATGATGTAAGTGTCTATATTAGCAATGTAAGCCTACTATCAAAATGACTTTAAAAGTCTTATATGAGTGTTATAAAGAAGACAACCAATGATGTATATATTACAAACACACACACACACACACATATATATATATATATACATATATGTGTATATACACACACACGTATGTATACATATATACATATATATACACACGTATGTATATATACAGACTCGCACATGTATATACATATATACACACATATATATATCTATACACGTATATACATACATATATATATATATATATGCAAACACATTCACACACACACACATATATATATAGATATATATATATTTATATATATATATATATATATATATATATATTTATATATATATATATATATATATATATAGATTTATATATATATATATTTATGTATATATATATATATATATATATATATATATATATATATATATATATATATATATACATATAAACACATACATACACACACACATATAAATATATACACACACACACACATATATATATATACACATATACACACACACATATAAATACATATATACACACACACAGATTTACATATACACGTATACATACACACATATGTATATATATATATATATATATATATATATATATATATATATATATATATATATATATATATATATGTATATGTATATACACACACGTATGTATACATGTATACATATATATACACACGTGTGTCTATATACACACACGCACATGTATATACATATATACACACATATATATATATCCATACACACGTATATATATATATATATATATATATATATATATATATGCAAACACATCCACACACACACACATATATATATATATATATATATATATATATATATATATATATATATATATATATACATATAAACACATACACACACACACACACATATAAATATATACACACACATATATATATATATATATATATATATACATATACACACACAGATATATATATACACGTATACACACACATATGTATATATATATATATATATATATATATATATATATATATATATATATATATATGTACATATTCACAAATATGTACATATAAACACATACACACATATGTATTTATACACACACACATTCAGTGTGGAAAAGTTATTCTCTGAATTTGACCTATCACCCTTGATCACCCCTGGGAGGTGAGGGGAGCAGTGAGCAGCAGTGGTGGCCGCACCTGAAAATCATTTATAATTACATCGATATCGATATATATGTTTATACACACACACAAACACACACACACACACACATAAATTAGCTACACATATTTAGGAGTAACGTGTAATTTAACTTACTACATTTTCCAAGTAGCTTGCCCAATCACAGTAGATGACATATTAGAAATAACAAAGACTGCATACACACAAGAGTTTACAGAGCACTTGAACACAACAGACAGCACTGGTGACATACAATCCACACATTTAGAAAAAAAAACAGGATAATAGCTTTTGTAGACATAATCGTACACCACAAAGAAGATGGCAATATTCAAACTACACACACACATGCAGACCAGTATCTTCTCTGGACATGAGAACATGCCACTGCACACACACTACTGGTAGTCAGAACACTTTAAAACTGGACTAACATCATACATAACGGATGAAAAAAACAAGGGAGGATGAAGAAACACATCCAACATGCTCTCACATGCTGCCACTATCCAAGACGGGCCATAGAAAAAGGAAAACATCAAGCAAGGCAGAAAAATGACACAAAAACAAGAAATCGACACAAGAAATAAAGACACGGTAACAACGCCGTACATCAGAGAAATAACAGAACCCATGCAACACACCGTGAAAAAATGTCAAATAAACACAGCAATAAAAACCACACAGAAAAGTTAGACAACAACTGCAACACCCAACCAACACATAACACAGGAAAGGAAATGTGACATCATCTATAAAATCCCATGCAAATCATGCAGTTAAACATATATTGGAGAGAGAGGACGATCTTTTAGCACCCGTAAAAAAGAACACAAAAACAAAATTTCGAGAAGGAGGCTGTTGCAAATTTTACAGAACAAAAAAACAAACAGCAGAACCAAAAATATATATAAATACAGTCCACAGAAGTTTCCTTGTGATGTCAGATGAAACCAAAATTGAGCTGTTTGGCCACAATACCCAGCAATATGTTTGCAGGAGAAAAGGTAAGGCCTTTAACCCCAGGAACACCATGCTTGCCGTCAAGCATGGTGGCCAATGGAACTGGTGCTATATGGTCAATTAAAAAGGAGGATTACCTCCAAATTCTACAGGACCACCTAAAATTGTGTTCCAACAGGACAATGACCCCAAAACTGTCAGGACGTGGATTTTTTTCGCAGCTTGCCACGAGGATTGTTTCCCCGGGATGCAATCGGACTAGACCAGCCATTGCTTGACGGTAAGAACATATTTAATCTTGACGAGGAAAAGTGTACAAACATAAAGCGCTCACAGCGGAGGCACAGCGCGGCTAAGGAAACAAAAACTAGCACTTAGACCAGGGGTCGGGAACCTTTTTGGCTGAGAGAGCCACGAGAGCCAAATATTTCAAAATGTATTTCCGTGAGAGCCATATCATATTTTTTAACACTGAATACAATTAAATGCGTGCATTTTTAAGTAAGACCAACCTTTTTAGAGTATAATAAGTATCTTATTATTTTTCGTAACATAGTTATTCTGAAGCTAACCAATAATAAATAAAATGTCATGTCTCTTGATCATGTTTTTGTGTGGCCAAGTGTTGTTTGTCCTTTGGACTCTTTAAGTTCCTGTTTTTTCCACTCCCTTGTCTGGTTTCCTTGGTTACTCATTTTGTCCACCTGTCTCTGGTGGACAAAACGCCTGCTCCCCTGCTTCCCGAGCACTAATCAGAGGCAGTATTTAAGCTTCTCTTTGCCAGTCAGTCGCCCTGTGCTGACTTGTTTCATGCCTTGCCATAGTTTCGTACCTCATGCCATGCCAAGTAAGTTTTGTTTGATTTACGTTCTTAGTCTGTTTATGCGTTAGCTTTGTTCTTTAGCCCAAGTTGTGCCTCCGCTGTGAGCGATTTTCGTTTGTAGATTTTTTTAGTTGAAATTAAATCATGTTTTTACCTAAATGCCATGTCCCGAGTAGTCCGTCTGCCTTCCTGTCCCCCCCCCCCTCATCGTGACATAAAATACCTCTTACCATTAATGCGACTTCTTGAACAGGTGCGGTAGAAAACGGATGGATGGATATAAATGCATGAGAATGTTTTCTATTTTGCACGTTATTTTTAGCACTGTGATTACCAGCTAAATTATTCATAATTATCATAATTATTCATAATTATCGCATCAAGCAATGTCAGCTAAGATTTATCTGAGCGCCAGATGCAGTCATCAAAAGAGCCACATCTGGCTCTAGAGCCATAGGTTCCCTAACCCTGACTTAGGCAGACTATGGACATGAATCAAAAACACTTACTGTGACATGAGCAGAGCAGCATGAACTATGAACAAGAATTGAACGTCCAGTAACTATGGCATGAAGAGAATCAAGGTAGCCAAGGCGGACTACCTGGCAACTACAGGCTTAAAAAACAATGTCATGATTAAAAACAGGTGCGTGAGTCAAACACGTGAGACAGGTGAAACTAATCCGTCGCCATGGTGACAAAACAAACAAGAGTGCACAAAAACAGGAACTAATGGAGTCCTAAACCGAGCAGAACATTACCAAACAAAATCCAGACCATAGAACAGGACAATGACCCCAAACACACATCAAAAGTGGTAGAGGAATGGCTAAATCAGGCTAAAACGTGTGGACAATGCTGAAGAAACAAGTCCATGTCAGAAAACCAACACATTTAGCTGAACTGCACCAATTTTGTCAAGAGGAGTGGTCTTATATAAAAAAAACTCTTCCGTCTGTGACACCGACATCTTCCCCTTTGCCGCTACGTTGAACGGAGTACGTTGAGCACATCGCGGAGCCTGGTTAGCGGCTTGTAAATTGTCTATGAAAAAAATATGCGGGATAATTTGTTAGCTGCCTCATCGTTGGCGCAAAACACAATATTTACTGCATATATATTGTTTTACTTACCGGATTTCGGACTGCAGTGCAGTCACCGAGGTGCCAGGCTGGGCGTCGGAGCCAGAGCCAAAGGAAGAGGCAGAGGAGGACGGTCGGCGTACTCCATGAACTCGGAGGTGCTTCATCATGTTCGACGTGCACCCTACTAAGCACGAAACAGTCCTGTCGCACGTGTTACATTTGGCCGATATTTAATTTTTTTTTGTAAAATAAAGCCACACTTTCAACCGCCGACGACCGCTATCCATGCTTGACTGACTCGCTCGGCTACATAGGCTCGGCTACATGGGCTCGGCTATGCTAACACTTCCGGCGGTAAGCGCTTCTTCGTTGGTGTTCAACGGCTTCTTCTTCCGGTCGGCAGACTGGGTATCGAAACTAGGAATCGGAATTTAAACTTTAAAACGATACAGGGAGAATCGGAAAGTTAGTCCTGGTTCCAATCAATACTCGATACTCGATACCCAACCCTACATGACATTATGTTCTTTGCAGTGTGTGTAAATGTTTGATAGCGACTTTATACCCGGGCTGTCAAAGTTATCGCAATAAGTTCCCTTAAATGCGCATTTTTTTTTTACGTTTTTGACCCTCTACCCGTTCCGTAGTTTGGGGATATGTGTAATGGTGTATGGTTACTGTTGAGGCACAGGCTCAAAATCTAGCAGAACTGCACAAAGAAAGGAGTACCTTATGGAAAATCTCAGATCCAAAGCCATGGCAAGTTGTTCAAGACGGTAGACAGGAAGTGTGTAGTCACTTTTATTCGAAATATTCGTCAAAAGATGTCAAGTCTTTCTTCTACCAATCCCACATGTCCGGTCGGCCGCTTAACAATAATAGTCCATCCATCCATCCATTTTCTACCGCTTATTCCCTTTCGGGGTTGCGGGGGGCGCTGGCGCCTATAGTAGCTATGTTTCACATCCGGTTCTACCAACGAAACAACGTAAAATCGTCTCACAGTACGATCATGCTATTCTGTGATATTTCTACCTAAATAAAAGTTTTTGGGCCGATTGAATTTAAGTGGATTGTTCCGGCAGCTACGATGTGAAGAAGGAAAACTCTTTGAACAACCTCGACTTCTTCTTCGCTACCACTGAGACAAGGTTTACGGTAATACTGCAGGCATGCCTGCCACTGCCCTCTGCTGCCCATGGTACAGTACAAAAAGGGACAGTGGACTAGCTGGGAAAACCTGTAACATTGCAAACTCACATGGAAGGATCTTTGGGAAATGGAAGGGAGCCGAATCAGCTTCATCATCAGAGCTACCTACGGGGTTCTTCCAACACCCAAGAACATAAACCAATGGTTTGGAGAATATATTTCTTGTGCACTCTGTCAAACCCCTGCAACACTCAGTCACTTCCTCACCGGCTGCAAAATCAGTTTGTCTCAAGGCCGCTCCACCTGCAGGAACAACCTGGTCCTAAGAATACTGGCGATCACCCTGGAGAGGAAAGGAGAAATACCAATAAGACGCTCCATACCCCAATGCCTAGTCACTCAATCACCACTCCGTTTGTAAGAGCTGGACTACTCCCAGCAAAACCATCTACAAGGGTAGAGCTAACCCTTCTGGACCCCCGCCCGGGACTGGAAAATGCAGGTTCACTTGGACCCAAAACTCATCTTCCCGCCTGAGATCATTACAACCGGCTTCAGGCCGGACCTGGTCTTGTGGTCAACCTCCCAGAAGACTGAGTTAACTGTACCATGGGAAGCAGCAGTTGGTGAAGCATATGACTGCAAAAAACTGAGGTATGCAGACATAGCAGCCTCAGTGCTTCCAGTTGAAGTCGGGTTCAGAGGCTTGGTTGCTACGTCCACAACCAAGCCTCTGAAAGGAATGGGATTGAGAAGTCAGGCTGTCAAATCGCTGTTGCTGAACGAAGTAGCAGATGGATATGGACCAAGAGAAAGAACCAAAACTGGGCTGCTAAATGACATCTAGGGGCAAAGACAGAGGTGGGCACACCTGGGACGCCAGATGTTGCCGTTGAACCCTACGGACTGAGGTATGCAGACATAGCAGCCTGAGTGCTTCCAGTTGAAGTCGGGTGCAGAGGCTTGGTTGCTACGTCCACAACCAAGCCTCTGAAAGGAATGAGATTGAGAAGTCAGGCTGTCAAATCGCTGTTGCTGAACGAAGTAGCAGATGGATATGGACCAAGAGAAAGAACCAAAACTGGGCTGCTAAATGACATCTAGGGGCAAAGACAGAGGGGGGCACACCTGGGACGCCAGATGTTGCCGTTGAACCCTACGGACTGAGGTATGCAGACATAGCAGCCTGAGAGCTTCCAGTTGAAGTCGGGTGCAGAGGCTTGGTTGCTACGTCCACAACCAAGCCTCTGAAAGGAATGAGATTGAGAAGTCAGGCTGTCAAATCGCTGTTGCTGAACGAAGTAGCAGATGGATATGGACCAAGAGAAAGAACCAAAACTGGGCTGCTAAATGACATCTAGGGGCAAAGACAGAGGGGGGCACACCTGGGACACCAGATGTTGCCGTTTAACCCTACGGACTGAGGTATGCAGACATAGCAGCCTGAGTGCTTCCAGTTGAAGTCGGGTGCAGAGGCTTGGTTGCTACGTCCACAACCAAGCCTCTGAAAGGAATGGGATTGAGAAGTCAGGCTGTCAAATCGCTGTTGCTGAACAAAGTAGCAGATGGATATGGACCAACAGAAAGAACCAAAACTGGGCTGCTAAATGAAATCTAGGGGCAAAGACAGAGGGGGGCAGACCTGGGGCGCCAGATGTTGCCGTTGAACCCTACGGACTGAGGTATGCAGACATAGCAGCCTGAGTGCTTCCAGTTGAAGTCGGGTGCAGAGGCTTGGTTGCTACGTCCACAACCAAGCCTCTGAAAGGAATGGGATTGAGAAGTCAGGCTGTCAAATCGCTGTTGCTGAACGAAGTAGCAGATGGATATGGACCAAGAGAAAGAACCAAAACTGGGCTGCTAAATGACATCTAGGGGCAAAGACAGAGGTGGGCACACCTGGGACACCAGATGTTGCCGTTGAACCCTACGGACTGAGGTATGCAGACATAGCAGCCTGAGTGCTTCCAGTTGAAGTCGGGTGCAGAGGCTTGGTTGCTACGTCCACAACCAAGCCTCTGAAAGGAATGTGATTGAGAAGTCAGGCTGTCAAATCGCTGTTGCTGAACGAAATAGCAGATGGATATGGACCAAGAGAAAGAACCAAAACTGGGCTGCTAAATGACATCTAGGGCTAAAGACAGAGGTGGGAACACCTGGGGCACCAGATGTTGCCGTTGAACCCTACGGAGGCGTCGTGGGCCTATTAACGAAACACCAATGAAGGAGGGTGCCCACCTGAAGACCCCAGTGAAGCTTTTTTCCCCGAACCCCCCCACCTCCCCACTCAACACTAAGTGCTGATCAATCAGAGGGGATTGTACTACCTAGTCCTATGAGCTCAACTAACTTATTTCATAACCTGTTCTGATTGATAGTCCACAAGTGCAGAATGTTCAACAGGCTGAATATTACATTTTATTTATAAGTAGAGATATGACTGCCATTAACTTGAACAACTGTGCAAAAGTTTGGGGGCAATGTCGATCCATGTTCCCATCCTCACCTATGGTCATGAGCTCTGGGTTATGACCGAAAGGACAAGATCACGGGTACTAGCGGCCAAAATGAGTTTCCTCCGCCGGGTGGCGAGGTTCTCCCCTAGAGATAGGGTGAGAAGCTCTGTCATCTGGGAGGAACTCAAAGTAAAGCCGCTGCTCCTCCACATGAAGAGGAGCCAGATGAGGTGGTTCGGGCATTTGGTCAGGATGCCACCCGAACGCCTCCCTAGGGAGGTGTTTAGGGCACGTCTGACCGGTAGGAGGCCACGGGGAACACCCAGGAAACGTTGGGATCCCCCGGGAAGAGCTGGACGAAGTGGCTGGGGAGAGGAAAGTCTGGGCTTCCCTGCTTAGGCTGCTGCCCCCGTGACCCGGCCTAGGATGTGCGGAAGAAGATGGATGGATGTATAAATAAGTAGTGTGTGAATGTGAGTGTGAATGTTGTCTATGTTGGTAGTGACTTGTCCAGGGAGTACCCCGCCTGCCGCCCGATTGTAGCAGAGATAGGCTCCAGTACTACCCCATGACACCGAAAGGGATAAGCGGTAAAAAAAAAATGGATGGATGGATAGATGTTGTCCCGATACCAATATTTTGGTACCAGTACCAAAATTATTTTGATAATTTTGGTTACTTTTCAATAATTTTCTGGATAAAGGGGACTACACAAAATTGCGGGACCGACACATTTCAGAGACGGTATAGTACCTTGTAAGTACTCTGTGATTGTGCGCTGCCGCACATGGTCCTCTGCTCGTAGACCAGCAACGGCACGACGTGACGACGACGGGGGAGCGGGGGCCCGGTACTTTTTAGAGGCGGTATAGTACCGAATATGATTCATTAGCAATGCGGTACTATATTAATACAGCTAGTAAAACCCTAACATATATATAGCTAAATATATACTGTATAGATTTTTACATACATATATATATATATATATATATATATATATATATATATATATATATATATATATATACAGTGAGTAACAATGAGTTGTTACTCACGTATCATAAGTACGTGCTTAACGTTCTCAACCCTTTGAAAATTATATTATATGCTTACTTTCCTTTCCACTTCATATTTATTAGGGAATTCATTGAGTAATCAACTAATCTATTGATTAGTTTATTTACTTAATAAAGTAAAACATTATATTTGTGCTTGCTATTAGCTTCATTCCTTTTTTTTTTCTATTAAATGCATCAATATTGAACTTTTGCTTTTAATGTGAGGATAATTTTATATATATATATATATATGTATGTATGTATGTATATATATATATATATATATATATATATATATATATATATATATATATATATGTATGTATGTATGTATATATATATATATATATATATATGTATGTATATATATATATATATATATATATATATATATATGTATATATATATATATATATATATATATATATATATATATGTATGTATGTATATATATATATATACATACATATATATATATATATATATATATATATATATATATATATATTTATATACATATATATATATATATATATATATATGTATGTATGACGTATATATATATATATATATATATATATATATGTATGTATGACGTATATATATATATATATATATATATATATATATATATATATATATATATATATATATATATATATATATATATATATATATATATATATATATATATACATATATGTCTTCTTAAAAACGTTGTGATTCTACAAAACATACATTTGAGCAGTTTGTGTGCTTCATAAAAAAGATTAAAAGCCTCTGGCGTTCCATCCGTGCATCATAGCAGTGTTAGAAATGTTTAGGCCACACTTGGCAATCCCATCATGTTGGCTTTTAAAAACAAAGGGGTTTACATCAGTGATCATCTAAGAACTGGGAGTGCGCTAAGGACATTTTCAAATGGGAAAACTGCCATCTTAATATTTCATAGCATGCCCATTTAAATACAAAAAAAAAACCCCAAAAATGTTGAAGCCATCTGTGATGTCAACATTGCTGGCACTGGGGTAGGAGACTAAACAAACCTGATTTGCAATTCCAATGAGAGCTGCCTTTGGCTAGAAATATTGTAATTTCTCCAATCTAGAATAAGTCTATATTTTTTGCGGGAATATCCAACATTTATTGGAGAATTTGAAACACAGACAGCTTTACAGAACCACCAAAGACTACTATTACTACTACAACTAGTGTTGTACGGTATACCGGCATTATAGCACCGCAAATTTAATGAATCATATTCGGTACTATACCGCCTCTAAAAAGTATAATACTTTTGATATAATAACGTACTTCTGGATCTGAATCTGAATCCTTTCATTTAAGGACAAACTTGCAATAATAAACCTCCTTTTAATGTGCCGTAAGATTTTTTTTTGTTAAAATCAACCCAATAGTGCAATTTTTTGTCGACCCTGTTATTTAGAAAAGTATTGAAAAGTCCTGAAAAGTATCAAAAAACATTGTGTTACCGTTTCTCATGTCTGTGTGATCATGTTTTGTTTTAGTCATGTTCGGTTTTGTTTTTGGACTCTTTGTGCACTTTTGTTCGTTTTTGTCACCGTAGCAACCCATTAGTTTTCCTCTTGTCCCCATGTCACGCACCTGTTTTCTCCAATCACCACAGTATTATTTAAGCCACAGTTGCAAGGTAGTCAGCCTGCCAACATCACCATCCATCACCGTTCTACAAACCTATGATTCCGTGCCCCTTATCTCGGTCACAGGAATTGTTTTCGTTATTCATGCCATAGTGCAAGTTTTTGTTTGTTTTCATAGTCAAGTTTTGTACCTCCATTGTGAGCGCTTTTCGTTTATCCCTTTTTTTTAAATTATAAAAAAGGGATAAACGCTCCAATCACTTTGCACCTCGGGAAAACAACCCTCACCCAAGTCCAAGCCGTGACACCGTTACCAAAATATTGGTATCGAGTCAACACTAATTAAAACTAATTATCATATTTTCTCAAGTTTAAGCTGCTGTTTGTTACCTGTTCAAGAAGATGACACTTTTTTAAACCCCCCAAAAAATCAAAGTACCGTATTTTTCGGACATAAAATCATTTTTCCCCCCCCCTCAAAACTCAACAGTGCGCCTATTGTAAGGAATATGTTTGGTTGAGCTTACCCACCTCGAAGCAATTTTTTGGGTACATGGTGTAATGATAAGTGTGGCCAGCAGATGGCAGTCAAACATAGGAGAAACGTGTAGGCTGCACCATGATGGCAATATGTCTCAAGTAAACAACACCAACATTTTATATGTTCCATTCGAAATATAAAAAATTAAACATGGCGCACAAAAAATCTATGAAAATATTTTAGTACGACTTTGGTAAGCTATGAAGCCACACCGCTTGTCGGCGCATTAAACATACGAGTATTAATATGGTGTGTGTACAAGGTAAGACATATTATCTGCCGTTTTGTTTAGCAATATTATGCAAAAGCAGCTTGTCTTACCTTCTGGTACCTGCTGATCCATATTTGGGATCTGCATAAATCCGTTATAATTGCGCGATATGCTTCTTCTTTTTCTCTATCTTTTTGTTATGTGACATTCGTCCTCTGCTGTTGCCATTTCTAATATAAAGTAGTGTACAGTTCTTACTTATATCCGTTAGTAAACTCGCCATGAAAGCGCTAAAACATACCGGTGTAGTGAGTTTACATTATTCACCCAAGGAACTTTAGTTATTAGAGTTCCGGTCGGACGTTTTTTCACGGGAGACATTTCACGTGTTGTTGTTTCTGGATGAGTGGCGTTAAATAAGACCGCCACTGGAACTAAATAGCTAAGCCCAACTCCATAAAAACAACCCCACACCATAATTCCTCCTCCAGCAAATGTCACACTTGGCACAATGCAGTCCGAAATGTAGCATTCTCCTGGCAACCTCCAAACCCAGACTGGTCCATCAGATTGCCAGATGGAAAAGCGTGATTTATCACTCCAGAGAAGGGGTCCTCTAGAGTCCAATGGCGACTGCATCCCACGCTTTGCATTGGACGTAATATTTGTATGGCTTAGATGCAGCTGCTCGGCCATGGAAACCCATTCCATGCAGCTCTCTGTGTACTGTACGTGGGCCAATTGGAAGGTGACATGAAGTTTGGAGCTCTGTAGCAACTGACTGTGCAGAAAGTATTTGCACTATGCGCTTCAGGATCCACTGACCCCTCTCTGTCAGTTTACATGGCCTACCACTTGGTGGCTGAGTTGCTGTTGTTCCCAAACTTTTCCATTTTCTTATAATAAAGCCGACAGTTGACTTTGGAATATTTAGAGTCCAGTGGCGACGTGCTTTACACCGCTGCATCCCACACTTTGCATTGGACTTGGTTATGTATGGCTTAGATCAGGGGTCTCAACCTCAATTTACCCGGGGGCCACTGGATGCAGAGTCTGGGTGAGGCTGGGCCGCAAGAAAAGATTTCCTAAAAATTATATATTTTTGAACGCCTTTATTCTTATTTTCAACACAAAATAAAATCTAAATATAAATGAACAAATGAAAATTGTGCACCACAACTTTCTCTGTGCAAATGAGACACGTCGGGGTGGCCCCTGTGCTCAACAAAGACATTTTGCATATCCCACTTTTCCTGGAACTGTCTTCGAAAAAGACATGTTTGGGGTTGTGGAATATATTTGTATTTATCTGATGCACGGAGAATAATGTTATTTCCGCAATGTGTGTCGTTCCTCTTTTCCTCCCTACAGCAACAACGGCAGACGGCGGGTAATAGTACCAGGATAGCGAGCGCAAAAAAGTGACCCCGGCATCATATAGAAATATATGTAGTGTTCATTGTGTGAGGCATCCATCTATCCATCCATTTTCTACCGCTTATTCCCTTTTTTTGGGGTCGCGGGGGGCGCTGGCGCCTATCTCAGCTACAATCGGGCGTAAGGCGGGGTACACCCTGGACAAGTTGCCACCTCCTCGCAGGGCCAACTGCAAACTCCACACAGAAAGATCCCGAGCCTGGGATTGAACCAAAGACTGCAGGACCTTCGTATTGTAAGGCAGACGCACTAACCCGTCTGCCAACGTGAAGCCCTCGTGTGAGGCAATGCAAATTAAAAACAAAAAATAAATAAATAACAAATAATGGTTTTAATTGGTCCAGGTTATCGGGGACTGTTATTACTAACGGACAGGTGTCGGGGCGTGACTGCAACCAGTCACTTAAGAAAACCCTCATCACCATGGCAATGTCTCTGTCGCTTTTACTCATTTGCCGCTTTTCCACTAACGCGGAGGTAGGCAACCCAGAACGTTGAAAGAGCCATTTTGGACCCAAATAACAAAAAATTGTCTCTGTTTGGAACCAACGGGAGGGGGTGGAGTTTACAGTTACGGTAGCACAATTAGCCCTGAATGGGCTAACATCACGACTAAGGTGTTACACGTCCGATTCGTCCAGTGACTCTCAGCCTGAGTATCAGCGCTGGGGTCCAGTGCTACATGGTTTTGTATTGTCGCTCGTTCCTTTGGCGGAGTGCTACGGAAGTTATCAGTCCGGACTGTTTACGGCGGCGCCGGGGGAGGGAGGGAGTGAGAGCAAGAGCGAGATTGAGAGTTGTGGCTTTTGCAGCCCATTGGGACACTTGTGATTTGTGATTTAGGGCTATATAAATAAACATTGGGAGTTTGCCCAACCAGTCTACATGTGCTTTGTGGACTTGGAGAAGGCATTCGACCAGGTCCCTCGGGAAGTCCTGTGGTGTGTGCTCAGAAAGTATGGGGTATTGGTCTGTCTGATTGTGGCGGTCCGCTCCCCGTACGATCAGTGTCAGAGCTTGGTCCGCATTGCCGGCAGTAAGTGGGACACTTTTCTAGTGAGGGTTGGACTGCGCCAAGGCTGTCCTTTGTCACCGATTCTGTTCATAATTTATATGGACAGAATTTCTAGGCGCAGTCAAGGCGTTGAGGGGATCCGGTTTGGTGGCTGTGGGATTCGGTCTCTGCTTTTTGCAGATGATGTGGTCCTGACGGCTTCATCCGACCGGGATCTTCGGCTCTCACTGGATCGGTTCGCAGCCGAGTGTGAAGCGACCGGAATGAGAATCAGCACCTCCAAGTCCCAGAAAAGGGGGGAGTGCCATCTCCGGGCTGGGGAGGAGACCCTGCCCCAAGTGGAGGAGTTCAAGTACCTCGGAGTGTTGTTCACGAGTGAAGGAAGAGTGGATCGTGAGATCAACAGGCGGATCGGTGCAGCGTCTTCAGTAATGCGGACGTTTTACCGATCCGTTGTGGTGAAGAAGGAGCTGAGCCGGAAGGCAAAGCTCTCAATTTACTGGTCGATATACATTCCCATCTTCACCTATGGTCATGAACTTTGGGTTATGACCGAAAGGATAAGATCACGGGTACAAGCGGCCGAAATGAGTTTCCTCCGCCGGGTGGTGGGTCTCTCCCTTAGAGATAGGGTGAGAAGCTCTGCCATCCGGGAGGAACTCAAAGTAAAGCCGCTGCTCTTCCACATCGAGAGGAGCCAGATGCTGTGTTTCAGGCATCTGGTCAGGTTGCCACCCGAACACCTCCCTAGGGAGGTATTTAGGGCACATCCAACCGGTAGGAGGCCACGGGGAAGACCCAGGACGCGTTGGGAAGACTATGTCTCCCGGCTGGCCTGGGAACGCCTCGGGATCCCCCGGAAAGAGCTGGACAAAGTGGCTGGGGAGAGGGAAGTCTGGGCTTCCCTGCTTAGGCTGCTGCCCCCACGACCTGACCTTGGATAAGTGGAAGAAGATGGATGGATGGATAAATAAACATTGATTGATTAATTGATTGATTGATTGAGAGAGCGAGTAGGTGGGCGAGCGAGGGAGGGAGGGAAGAAGGAAGTGGAAAAGCTGCAAAACGTTTCTCTGCTTGCATCACGCAAGTGACGTCAATGATCGGCTCTCGAGAGCCACATACCCAACCATGATTGGTTGATTCCTTCAGCTCCACACAACGCTGTCAAGCGCCGTTCTTATAAAACTTGCCGGCCACACTAAAATTAAACTTTTATATTAAGGTGGGGGCTGCAAAATAAAGTCTTGCGGGCCGCAATTGGCCAGCGTGTAAGAGCCCCCTGGCTTAGATGCAGCTGGTCGGCCATGCAAACTGCACATGGGCTAATTGGAAGGTCACATGAAGATTGGAGCTCTGTAGCAACTGACTGTGCAGAAAGCCGGCGACCTCTTTGCACTATGCCTTCAGCATCTACTCACCCCTCTCTGTCAGTTTACATGGCCTACCACTTGGTTGCTGTTGTTCCCAAACTCTTCACTGTTCTGATAACAAAGCATACAGTTGACTTTGGAATATTTAGGAGCAAGAGCATTTCATGACTGGATTTGTTGCACAGGTGGAAATCACAGTTCCACGCTGGAAATCACTGAAAGTGGCCCATGCTTTCACAAATGTTTGTAGAAACAGTCCCCATGCCTAAGTGTTTGATTTTATACACCTGTGGCCGGGCCAAGTGATTAGGACACCTGATTCTGATCATTTTGATGGGTGGGCAAATACTTTTGGCAATATAGTGTATATTCCCAGTTCCAAAAGTAGAAAAAAAAGCAGATTTTATAAGAATAATTGACTCACTGTATGAGCTTCCCAGTCGCAGCTGTTAAGCGCCAATGTCACCTGAGCATCCCTGAAGCAGGTGACAGGTTGGTGTTCCTTGTCAAAATCTCTGAGAGAACAAGGACATGTCTTCAGAAAATGTTTACCTATAAAAAAAAACAAGGTTGTTAAAGGTATTTTTAGTTGTTGCTGACGACGAAAAATGTTTTCTCAAAACAGGCACTTAATTTCACGTGATTCTTTAGTCAAGAAGATTGAAGAGTATATTTGATTTTTATTTTTAGACTCTCCTTTTTTAAATTTATACTGTGCATTTATGCACGACAATAACATCTTCAAAGAGTTACTCATACTTCTCGACATATCATAATAAGAGATTGTCCGATAATATCGGACTGCCGATATTATGTAATATCGGAAATTGTCGGTATCGGTTTCAAAAAGTAAAATGTATGACTTTTTTTTTTTTGGTACACGGACGTAGGGAGCAGTACTGAGTCGTACTTGCCAACCCTCCCGATTATTCCGGGAGACTTCCGAATTTCAGTTCCCCTCCCGAAAGTCTCCCGGGGCTTAACCATTCCCCAGAATTTCTCCCGATTTCCACCCAGGCAACAATATTGGGGCGCGTTCCTT
Source organism: Nerophis ophidion (assembly GCF_033978795.1). NCBI lineage: Eukaryota > Metazoa > Chordata > Actinopteri > Syngnathiformes > Syngnathidae > Nerophis > Nerophis ophidion. The sequence continues at coordinate 37,669,352 of NC_084632.1, read as the reverse complement.
AAAGGCAGTGCCTATACGTGCTGGCCCAATCACATAATATCTACAGCTCTTGTTGCGTTTGGACCAGATGTTCCTCCAAGGGAATTTAAGTTGCTGGTCAACCCCAAGTTCTTTTGAGGACACACAAGCTGAATTTAAATGAATCCCAGACAGAAAAGGTATTTTGACATTTTATTCCAAAGCTTTGGAGAGACCAATCTATGAACAACACATTCAAATTGCATCGCCCAAGTTGATCTGAAATCACTACGGAAGTCTTGCCTTTTTCAATACGCCACTTATATATTCTAACAAAGTGCATATTGGATTTTAACCTATTTAAAACATGTAATCAAAATTCTAAAATTAATCTTAATCAGGAAAAATGACTTGTGATGTTCCATAAATTATTTTTTAATTTTTTTCAAAAAGATTTAGAAAGAATTAGATAGTTTTTCTCTTTTTTTTTTCGGTTGAATTTTGAATCTTAAATAGTCAATATTGAAGATAAACTATGTTTCAAAATGTTTCATTTTAATGTTTCCCCCTTTTCTCTTCTTTTAAACCGTTAAATTAAGTGTTTTTTTTCATCATTCATTCTCTACAAAAGACCTTCCGTACAAGGAAAATAAATGTACGACGGAATTACAGACAGAAATACCCATTTTTTTTATAAATATAGATTTATTTATTAAAGGTAAATTGAGCAAATTGGCTATTTCTGGCAATTTATTTAAGTGTGTATCAAACTGGTAGCCCTTCGCATTAATCAGTACCCAAGAAGTAGCTCTTGGTTTCAAAAAGGTTGGTGACCCCTGGTCAAACATTACAGGGAGACAGAACAGGATCGCTGACCGGTCTCCCATTTTCCCGCGCCCCTTTTAAAAAAGGTGAGAAACAGGTAAACGCTGTTGGGGTGAGAAAAAAAAAACTCAGTCTAAGCCTGGGCCAATGGACGGGGGAATCGGTAATTAAGAGTTGGACAATATGGGAATATCAGATATCTCTATGTGGACGACTCTTGCCGTCGTCGTGCGGGTTCCACGGACCATCAAGGAAGGACATGCTTTTGAGCAGGTTTGACTTGCTCTATTTTTCAATAACAGCTGTGTCTTCCGTCGGGTCGCTTTTCGGGTTGGCCTGCTTGCTCTTCCGCTTGCTTTTCAGCTTTCCGCGTCGGTCTGTTCCATTGGCTCTCCGTCTCTTGCGCTCAACATCTGCTTCTGCCTCTCCAACTCCTTCTGCCTCACCCTCCTCCGCTGCTGCCCTTTTATACAGCCAGAGGAGATTTCCTAATTGTGTGTAGGTGCGCGATCCACGTACCTGAACTCGATTGCGGCGTCGCTCCCGGCACGCCCTGCCTCCCCGCTCAGCCGCATTCCCCTGCTCCGCTGCTTGATCGTCGGCCCTGCCTCCCCACATACCTCCATCGCCAGACGCAAGTCTGGCTTCCGACCGGCTGAGCCTACTCCCCCCCTCCTTCTTTTAAGGGGCTGGAAATGACTGTCACGGCCACCTGTGTCCCCGCTCTTCTCTTCATTTTCCCTTTGTTCTTCTTTCTTCTCTATCTCCTTGTCTTTGGCTTTTTCTTTGTCATCTCTGACCTTTTCTTCGTCTTTTCCTTCCTCCTTTTCTTTGTCTTTGTCTTATTTATCTACTTCATCTTTTCCTTTGTCTTCTCCGGTTTGTATTTGTTGATCAGAGTTTTTCTGATGCAGACTGTGGTGTGAGGAGTTTTTTGAGGTGACGTGGGGTGTGGCCATTAATGCATTGCTGGGTCAACAGGCAGATTTTGGACTCCATGCAAGGGTGAATGGGCAGCCAGTGGATTGTCCGGAGAACAGGCGGTTCATATTTGCGAACCCTACTTGGCAGCACTTTTTTTTTTAGATGTGTTGGAGCTTCTGAGAGCTCCTGCGAGGGATCCCCATGAGAGGTGCATGACAGTAATCCAGCCTGGTGGTGACTAGGCTATGGACCAGCTTTTCAGCATCACTGAGGGAAAGGGATTTGCAGAGTTGAGCAATATTCCTGAAGGTGAAGAAATGCAATTTTGCAGAGGTGACGGACATGGGTATGAAATGACGGATGGTGGTCAAATTTTGACACCCGGATTTGTAACAGGGGGGGGGGGGGAGAAGGTTAATGGAATGGCCGGAAAAATCAGTTTGAAGGAGAGGAGCAGAGTTGATGAGAGGAGCAAATTTGGATGGCTTCTGTTTCGATGCTGTTTAGCTGGAGGAAGTTGTTGAACATCTACAAAACGCAAAAGAGAGAAGTTGGCCTGTTGTGTAAATCGTAAATAAAAACAGAACATAATGATTTGCAAATTATATTCAATTAAATAGACTGCAAAGACAAGATACAGTACTCAAAGCCCTACTAAAACTCACTACTACCCACCATGCAGTCTGATAGTTTGTACATCAATGATGAAATATTAACATTGCAACACATGCCAATACGGCCTTTTTAGTTGACTAAATTGCAATTTTAAATTTCCCGGGAGTTTCTTCTTGAAAACATCGTGTAATGATGACGTGTACGCTTGTTAGGAAATATGAGCGCTGCGCACACACACACAGCTAAAAGTCGTTTGCTTTAACGGCATAAATATGCAGTATTTTGGACATCTGTGTTGCTGAATCTTTTGCAAATTTGTTCAATTAATATTGGAGGAGTCAAAGTAGAAAGATGGAGTTGGGAAGCTTTAGCCTTTAGCCACACAAACACACGGTGATTCCTTGTTTAAAATTCCCGGAGCTTGTTCCTGGGGGAACAAACCTCTCTAAGCTGCGTAAACCATGTCCTGACACTTAATACTAAAAGACAAGTTGTCTTGTATGTTCACTATTTTATTTAAGGACAACATATTTATTTGATGGCAATAAAAAACATATGTTTATGTACCCTCAGATTTTCTGTTAAAATAAAGCCAATAGTGACATTTTTTGTGGTCTCCTTTATTTATAAAATATTGGTAGCAGACTAAATAGGAGCCTTTGTTTGCTTGCTTACTGTCATGATCTATGGTCGGGATCATGTTTTTGTTATGTTCTGTTAGTTTTGGACTCTTTTAGTTCCTGTTTGACACCTTGTTTGTTTTTGTTGCCATGATTGCATATTAGTTTCACCTGCCCCTTATGTTTGGGAAGCTCACCTGGCTTTAATCATGAGACATTATTTAAGCCTGCGTTTGCGAGTGAGTTGGCCTGGCGTCATTTGTTTGTTTTGTGCAATGCCATAGTTTTTGCTAAATGTTTACCTCATGCCTTGCCAAGCAAGTGTTGTTTGTTTCATGCCACAGTTTTGTGTTTGTTCCACGCCATAGTTTATGCTGTTTGTTTAATGCCACAGTTTCGTGTTTGTTCCATGCTATAGTTTATGCTGTTTGTTTCATGCCACAATTTCGTGTTTGGTCCACGCCATAGTTTGTGCTGTTTGTTTCATGCCACGGTTTTGTGTTTCTTCCATGCCATAGTTTATGCTGTTTGTTTCATGCCACAGTTTCGTGTTTGTTCCATGCCATATATTATGCTGTTTGTTTACGTCATGCCCTGCCGAGATTGCTTGAGAAGATTAAAATATGTTCCTACCTGCAAATGCTGTCCGGAGTGGTCCGTTTGCATCCTGGGAGAACAAACCTCTCGCAGTAAGCTGCGAAAACCATGTCCTGACACTTAATACTAAAAGACAAGTTGGCTTATATGTTCACTTTTTTATTTAAGGACAACATATTTATTTGATGGTAATAAAAAACATATGTTTATGTACCCTAAGATTTTCTGTTAAAATAAAGCCAATAGTGACATTTTTTGTGGTCTCCTTTATTTATAAAATATTGGTAGCAGACTAAATAGGAGCCTTTGTTTGCTTGCTTACTGTCATGATCTATGGTCGGTATCATGTTTTTGTTATGTTCTGTTAGTTTTGGACTCTTTTAGTTCCGGTTAAACACCTCGTTTGTTTTGCTTGCCATGATTACATATTAGTTTCACCCGCCCCTTGTGTTCGGGACACTCACCTGTCTCTTATCATGAGACATTATTTAAGCCTGCGTTTGCGAGTCAGTTGGCCTGGCGTCATTTGTTTGTTTCATGCAATGACATAGTTTTTGCTAAGTGTTTACCTCATGCCTTGACCAGTAAGTCATGTTTGTTTCATGCCACAATTTATGCTGTTTGTTTACCTCATACCCTGCCCAGATGGCTTGAGAAGATTAAAATATGTTCCTACCTGCAAATCCTGTCCGGAGTGATCCGTTTGCATCCTGGGACAACAAACCTCTCTCAGTAAACTGAGAAAACCATGTCGCGACACTTAATACTAAAAGACAAGTTGTCTTGTATGTTCACTATTTTATTTAAGGACAACATATTTCTTCGATTGCAATAAGAAACGTATGTTTATGTACCCTAAAATTTTTTGTTAAAATAAAGCCAATAATGCCATTTTTTGTGGTCCCCTTTATTTAGAAAATATTGGTAGCAGACTAATTAGGAGCCTTTGTTTGCTTTTTTACTGCATTATCCATGGTCCGGATCATGTTTTTGTTATGTTCTGTTAATTTTGGACTCTTTTTGTACACCTTGTTTGTTTTGGTTGCCATGATTGGATATTAGTTTCACCTGCCCCTTGTGTTCTGGACGCTCACCTGGCTTTAATCATGAGACATTTTTTAAGCCTGCATCTGCGAGTGAGTCGGCCTGGCGTCATTTGTTTGTTTCGTGCAATGCCATAGTTTTTGCTAATTGTTTACCTCATGCCTTGCCAAGTATTTCGTGTTTTTTTCATGCCACAGTTTCGTGTTTGTTACATGCCGTAGTTTATGCTGTTTGTTTCATGCCACAGTTTCATGTTTGTTCCACGCCATTGTTTATGCTGTTTGTTTACCTCATCCACTGCCAAGATTGCTTGAGAAGATTAAAATATGTTCCTACCTGCAAATCCTGTCCGGAGTGATCCGTTTGCATCCTTGGAGAACAAACCTCTCGCAGTAAGCTGCGAAAACCATGTCCTGACACTTACTATTTAAACACAAGTTGTCTAGTATGTTCACTATTTTATTGAAGGACAACATATTTCTTCGATTGCAATAAGAAATATATGTTTATGTACCCTAAGATTTTTTGTAAAATATAATGCCATTAATTTCATTTTTTGTGGTCCCCTTTATTTAGAAAATATTGGTAGCAGACTAATTAGGAGCCTTTGTTTGCTTACTTACTGTCATGACCCGTGGTACGGATCATGTTTTTGTTATGTTCTGTTAGTTTTGGACTCTTTTAGTACACCTTGTTTGTTTTGGTTGCCATAATTATATATAAATTTCCCCTGCTCCTTGTGTTGGGGACGCTCACCAGGCTTTAATAATTAGACATTATTTAAGCCTGCATTTGCGAGTCAGTCGGCCTGGCGCCATGTGTTTGTTTCATGCAATGCCATAGTTTTTGCTTAGTGTTTACCTCATGCCTTGCCAAGTAAGTCCCTGTTTGTTTCATGCCACAGTTTCGTGTTTTTTTCCACTCCGTAGTATATACTGTTACATGCCACAGTTTTCTGTTTGTTCCACGCCATAGTTTATGCTGTTTGTTTCATGCCACGGTTTTGTGTTTGTTCCACGCCATAGTTTATGCTGTTTGTTTCATGCCACAGAGTCGTCTTTGTTCCATGCCATAGTTTATGCTGTTTGTTCACCTCATGCCTTGTCAAGTGAGTCGTGTTTGTTTCATGCCAAAGTTTCGTGTTTGTTCCACTCCGTAGTATATGCTGTTAAATGCCACAGTTTCCTGTTTGTTCCACGCCTTAGTTTATGCTGTTTGTTTCATGCCACTGTTTTGTGTTTGTTCCACACCATAGTTTATGCTGTTTGTTTCATGCCACAGTTTCGTCTTTGTTCGATGCCATAGTTTATGCTGTTTGTTTACCTCATGCCCTGCCGAGATTGCTTGAGAAGATTAAAATATGTTCCTAACTGAAAATCCTGTCCGTAGTGATCCGTTTGCATCCTGGGAGAACAAACCTCTCGCAGAAAGCTGCAAAAACCATGTCCTGACACTTACTATTAAAGACAAGCTGTCTAGTATGTTCACTATTTTATTGAAGGACGACATATTTATTCGATTCCAATAAGAAACATATGTTTATGTACCCTAAGATTTTTTGTTAAAATATAAAGCCATTAATTCCATGTTTTGTGGTCCCTTTTATTTAGAAAATATTGGTAGCAGACTAATTAAGAGCCTTTGTTTGCTTTCTTACTGTCATGATCCATGGTCCGGATCATGTTTTTGTTATGTTCTGTTAGTTTTGGACTCTTTCAGTACACCTTGTTTGTTTTGGTTGCCATAATTATATATAAATTTCCCCCGCTCCTTGTGTTGGGGACGCTCACCAGGCTCTAATAATGAGACATTATTTAAGCCTGCATTTGCGAGTCAGTCGGCCTGGCGCCATGTGTTTGTTTCATGCAATGCCATAGTTTTTGCTTAGTGTTTACCTCATCCCTTGCCAAGTAAGTCCCTGTTTGTTTCATGCCACAGTTTTGTGTTCTTTCTACTCCGTATTATATACTGTTACATGCCACAGTTTCCTGTTTCTTCCACGCCATAGTTTATGCTGTTTGTTTCATGCCACTGTTTTGTGTTTGTTCAACGCCATAGTTTATGCTGTTTGTTTCATGCCACAGTTTCGTCTTTGTTCCATGCCATATTTCATGCTGCTTGTTTACCTCATGCCTTGCCCAGTGCGCCGTGTTTGTTTCATGCCAAAGTTTTGTGTTCGTTCCACGCCATAGTTTATGCTGTTTGTTTCATGCCACTGTTTTGTGTTTGTTCCATGCCATCGTTTATACTGTTTGTTTACTTCATGCCCTGCCGAGATTGCTTGAGAAGATTAAAATATGTTCCTACCTGAAAATCCTCTCCGTAGTGATCCGTTTGCATCCTGGGAGAACAAACCTCTCGCAGAAAGCTGCGAAAACCATGTCCTGACACTTAATACTAAAAGACAAGTTGTCTTGTATGTTCACTATTTTATTGAATACAACATATTTCTTCGTTTGAAATAAGAAAACATGTTTATGTACCCTAAGATTTTTTGTTAAAATAAAGCCAATAATGCCATTTTTTTGTGGTCCCCTTTATTTAGAAAATATCGGTATCGGGACAACACTAGTGTCCCCTAGATGTCACAACTGCAATTCTGTCGACAATAGGCTTAGACCCGTGCAGAGCAAATATGCCAGGCAAGAAGTAATCAGTAAAACGAGACTAGGGCTACTCCCCCCTCGACCCAATGTAAAAGCTGTCATTTTACGCACATCGTGCTTTGGCATCCTCATTTCCGCAAAATGTCTCTGTGAACAAGGAGAAAAGTGGACGCAGAGTGCAGAGTGTATCAAGAAAAACTGGTCAGCCTCCAATTGATTCACCAAAGTGAACGGGAAAGTATATGTTTGGTGTGTTGACAGCGTGTTTGAGTGCTGAAAGAATAGAACCCGTGTTGCCATTTAAGACGTTTCTTTTCTAACAGATCCAACAATTTGCCAGAACAGCAGAGAAGAGAGAAGGTGAACGAGTTGTTGGCAGTTATGAAGAAACAGGAGCCTGTGTTTACTCACAGCCGAAATAAGTGACGCTGCAGTGAAAGCCGTCTACCGTATCTCTTCAAAAACATTTAGAGAGGATGAATTTGTAGAAACATGCGTGCTGAAGGCTGCGGAAACGGTGAGCCCTGAAAAGCTCGGCGAGGCTTTTGGAAATATCAGCCCGACGACAAATACGTCGGCAGACAGGATTTCTGATCTTTCGGCGGATTTGTACAGCTCCTTCAAGCACAAAGTAAATTTTAAATATAGCTTTCTCACTGGCACTCTCCCTTATCTCTCCTGCTTGCTTATTCGTCTTGTCTTCAATCAATCAATCAATCAATGTTTATTTATATAGCCCCAAATCACAAATGTCTCAAAGGACTGTACAAATCATCCTCGGAAGAACCCACAAAAGGGCAAGGAAAACTCACACCCAGTGGGCAGGGAGAATTCACATCCAGTGGGACGCCAGTGACAATGCTGACTATGAGAAACCTTGGAGAGGACCTCAAATGTGGGCAACCCCCCCCCCTCTAGGGGACCGAAAGCAATGGATGTCGAGCGGGTCTAACGTGATACTGTGAAAGTTCAATCCATAGTGGCTCCAACACAGCCGCGAGAGTTCAGTTCAAAGCGGATCCAAGACAGCAGCGAGAGTCGCGTCCACAGGAAACCATCCTAAGCGGAGGCGGATCAGCAGCGTAGAGATGTCCCCAACCGATACAGGCGAGCGGTCCATCCTGGGTCCCGACGAGCGGTCCATCCTGGGTCTCGACTCTGGACAGCCAGTACTTCATCCATGGTCATCGGACCGGACCCCCTCCACAAGGGAGGTGGGGACATAGGAGAAAAAAAAAAAGAAGCGGCAGATCAACTGGTCTAAAAAGGAGGTTTATTTAAAGGCTAGAGTATACAGATGAGTTTTAAGGTGAGACTTAAATGCTTCTACTGAGGTGGCATCTCGAACTGTTACCGGGAGGGCATTCCAGAGTACTGGAGCCCGAACGGAAAACGCTCTATAGCCCGCAGACTTTTTTTGGGCTCTAGGAATCACTAATAAGCCGGAGTCTTTTGAACGCAGATTTCTTGCCGGGACATATGGTACAATACAATCGGCAAGATAGGATGGAGCTAGACCGTGTAGTATTTTATACGTAAGTAGTAAAACCTTAAAGTCACATCTTAAGTGCACAGAAAGCCAGTGCAGGTGAGCCAGTACAGGCGTAATGTGATCTGTGTTTTTGCACTGCTCTCCAAATCTAAACATTGGAACTACTTAACTAGCCTCAACTAAATTGACAATATTTTGGGTTTGTTGGAATCTGCTTGTCAAGACGGATCAGTTGTTGCTGGACACAGGACGGACTCTTGGGAGAAGAAGGAGTGCCACGTGCCTGGCGACCCTTCCAGTCGAGGACGTGAAGATATCTATCTATTCGGAATTATGACAACAGGACACCTGCTGATTGGAGTAAGCCTTACTCTGGTTTGTCGATAAATTGGAAGTTGCTGGCAGTCTTCAAAGTACCACAAATGATTGTAAAATGCGGGAAGAGCTGTGGACTCTCTTGTGATGTGGCTAACATCGGACTGTCTAACCTGAAGGATATATTTTGAGGACCAGTCATAGACAATTGAGCATAATTGTTTCTCTGGCTTCAAGACTCTCCTGAAGGACAGTGCGGCGAAGACACAACAAACTCCCTTCTTGTCTCTCATGGACACACACCTGTTGTTGTTGACTTTGGACTAGCGACTGCACGACAACAAGGCCGTGGAACAGATACACGAGGCAGGCTTACACACACACATGCATCCACAAAAAAAATATACGCCACACACACATACCCCCACGCCACATCCAACACCCTTGACGCGAATCCCTTAGGGGTGATGGACAGCTGCAGACTGCCACCGTGGACCCCACTCCCTCCCCTCTGTTGCTAGATATCTCGAGATATATGTTGTAATATGTATATGTGCTTTGCTATGGAGGTTTTTTTTTCCCATCCAGTCTAGATTTTTTTTTTACTCATCTTTTCCCAGTGTTTACCTTTTTCTCATTCTTTACAGGGCCCCCTAGTGGCGACCCATCAGCGTTCCTGTTCTGCAACCCTGTACACTGTTTGATGGTCGAATCTTGAACGGGTTTGTGCTGAAAACGAAGTTCCGTTGTACCTACCTACCTAAATACATTTATTGCGTTGTCAGTTGCAATTGATGAAAGCACAGATGTGGCGGGCGGGGGTGTGTGGCCGGCGGACCTGCAGCAAAGTGGGGTGTGCCAGGACCGGCTTCGAGATCAGCGACAGGTGCGTAGATGACACAGCTGAGAGTGTCTGTCAATGGCCTGGACTCTCACTATTATGTTATATCCACTACGGACTGGACTTTCACAATATTATACTAAACCCACTCGACATCCATTGCACCAGGGTCCTCTGGGGGTGGGGGGTGGCTCTGAACCGAGGATGTCGTTGTGGTTTCTGCAGCCCCTTTAAGACACTTGTGATTTAGGGCTCTATTAATAAACATTGATTGATTGATTGATTGATGTTCGGGTGGCATCCTGACCAGATGCCCGAACCACCTCATCTGGCTCCTCTCGATGTGAAGGAGCAGCGGCTTTACTTTGAGTTCCTCCCGGATGGCAGAGCTTCTCACCCTATCTCTAAGGGAGAGCCCCGCCACCCGGCGGAGGAAACTCATTTCGGCCGCTTGTACCCGTGATCTTATCCTTTCGGTCATGACCTAAAGCTCATGACCATAGGTGAGGATGGGAACGTAGTTCGACCGGTAAATTGAGAGCTTTGCCTTCCGGCTCAGCTCCTTCTTCACCACAACGGATCGATACAACGTCCGCATTACTGAAGACGCCGCACCGATCCGCCTGTCGATCTCACGATCCACTCTTCCCTCACTCGTGAACAAGACTCCTAGGTACTTGAACTCCTCCACTTGGGGGAGGGTCTCCTCCCCAACCCGGAGATGGCACTCCACCCTTTTCCGGGCGAGAACCATGGACTCGGACTTGGAGGTGCTGATTCTCATTCCGGTCGCTTCACACTCGGCTGCGAACCGATCCAGTGAGAGCTGAAGATCCCGGTCAGATGAAGCCATCAGGACTACATCATCTGCAAAAAGCAGAGACCTAATCCCGTGGCCACCAAACCGGATCCCCTCGACGCCTTGGCTGCGCCTAGAAATTCTGTCCATAAAAGTTATGAACAGAATCGGTGACAAAGTTCGGGCATCTGGTCAGGATGCCACCCGAACGCCTCCCTAGGGAGGTGTTTAGGGCACGTCCAGCTGGTAGGAGGCCACGGGGAAGACCCAGGACACGTTGGGAAGACTATGTCTCCCGGCTGGCCTGGGAACGCCTCGGGATCCCCCGGGAAGAGCTAGGCGAAGTGGCTGGGGAGAGGGAAGTCAGGGCTTCCCTGCTTAGGCTGCTGCCCCCGCGACCCGACCTCGGATAAGCGGAAGATGATGGATGGATGGATGGATGATTGATTGATTGATTTTTTTTTTTTTCTATTTAAAAAAAACATCATCAGAGCAAATTATGCAAATTACTCGATGCCGTCATGGTGACCACGCTCATACCCTAACCCCTGACCACGCCACCACCACCACTACAGGGACTTTGGCAGTCTCGGGGAAACCCTGCTCAGTTCACGCTCCATGTCTGTAGTATGTCGGGTCTCGCACGAGTAAACTGGACTGCGTCACCTCCCACAACGACAGCCTCAACTTGAATCCACATGCACTATATTGCCAAAAGTATTTCGGCCCACCCATCCAAATGAGGGTCCAGGTCCAGGAGGTGTAGAAATGACGTAGTACCCTGGTAAGCTGCCATCACAAGGTCATTGGTTACCCCAACCAGGGCTGTACGATCCTGAATCTTAAATGAGACAACCTTTTTCCTGGACATTTGAGAGAAGCGGAAGGTCAAAGATAGGATGGTAGTTAGCCATAACTTCGGGATTTAGAGAGGGTTTCTTTGGATACAAAATGCGGCTGCTAGACTTTTGACAAGAACAAGAAAGTTTGATCACATTACGCCTGTACTGGCTCACCTGCACTGGCTTCCTGTGCACTTAAGATGTGACTTTAAGGTTTTACTACTTACGTATAAAATACTACACGATCTAGCTCCATCTTATCTTGCCGATTGTATTGTACCATATGTCCCGGCAAGAAATCTGCGTTCAAAGGACTCCGGCTTATTAGTGATCCCCAAAGCCCCAAAAAAGTCTGCGGGCTGTAGAGCTTTTTCATTTCGGGCTCCAGTACTCTGGAATGCCCTCCCGGTAACAGTCCGAGATGCCACCTCAGTAGAAGCATTTAAGTCTCACCTTAAAACTCATTTGTATACTCTAGCCTTTAAATAGACTCCCTTTTTAGACCAGTTGATCTGCCGTTTCTCTTCTTTTTCTTCTATGTCACACTCTCCTTTGTGGAGGGAGTCCGGTCCGATCCGGTGGCCATGTACTGCTCGCCTTTGTATCGGCTGGGGACATCTCTGCGCTGCTGATCAGCCTCCGCTTTGGATGGTTTCCTACTGGCTCCGCTGTGAACGGGACTCTCGCTGCTGTGTTGGATCCGCTTTGGACTGGACTCTCGCGACTGTGTTGGATCCATTATGGACTGGACTCTCGCGACTGTGTTGGATCCATTATGGATTGATCTTTCACAGTATCATGTTCTCATATGTTCTCATAGTCATCAGTATCATCAGTATCACAGTATCATGTTCTCATAGTCATTATTGTCACCGACGTCCCACTGGGTGTGAGTTTTCCTTACCCTTATGTGGCTACCAAGGATGTCGTAGTGGTTTGTGCAGCCCTTTGAGACACTAGTGATTTAGGGCTATATAAGTAAACATTGATTGATTGATTGATAAGGTTTGTTCTTTGCTGTTTTGAACGTACGTGGGCCGCTCGGGACGGAGTGGTTTCATCGTTTCGCTGACAAGGGGGGGTCAAAGTCGGAGGCATTATCTTTTATCCTGGGAGTGGAGAGAGGGTCCAGAGGGCTTCATCTTCCAGATGATGCCTTCAATCTGTCTCGCTGTGGGGAAGCAAGACTGTGAGAGATGACCTACCGGCCAGTCCAGGGGTGGGAGGCTGGTGACGGATGGTAAGGAACAAATAATATTTACCTTTTCTTGCACTGTTCCCCTTTGATGTTATTGCAAGCTTGGGCTTGAGTTGTAAGTCGGACACGTTTCCAGAGAGGGTTGGACTCCGCCAAGGCTGCCCTTTGTCACCGATTCCGTTCATAACTTTTATGGAGAGAATTTCTAGACGCAGTCAAGGCGTTGAGGGGTTCCGGTTTGGTGGCTGCAGGATTAGGTCTCTGATTTTTGCAGATGATGTGGTTCGGATGGCTTCATCTGGCCAGGATCTTCAGCTCTCACTTGGTCGGTTCGCAGCCGAGTGCGAAGTGACCGGGATGAGAATCAGCACCTCCAAGTCCCAGTCCATGGTTCTCGCCCGGAAAAGGGTGGAGTGCCATCTACGGGTTGGGGAGGAGACCTTGCCCCAAGTGGAGGAGTTCAAGTACCTACGAGTCTTGTTCACGAGTGACGGAAGAGTGGCGCAGTAATGCGGACGCTGTATCGATCCGTTGTGGTGAAGAAGGAACTGAACCGGAAGGTAAAGCTCTCAATTTACCGGTCGATCTACGTTCAATTCCTCACCTATGGTCATGAGCTTTGGGTTATGACAGAAAGGACAAGATCACGGGTACAAGCGGTCGAAATGAGTTTCCTCCGCCGGGTGGTGGGTCTCTCCCTTAGAGATAGGGTGAGAAGCTCTGCCATCTCCACATGGAGAGGAGCCAGATGAGGTGGTTCGGGCATCAGGTCAGGATGCCACCAGAACGCCTCCCTAGGGAGGTGTTTAGGGCACGTCCAACCGGTAGGAGGCCACGGGGAAACCCAGGACACGCTGGGAAGACTTTGTCTCCCGGCTGGCCTGGGAACGCCTCGGGATCCCCCGGGAAGAGCTGGGGAGAGGGAAGTCTTGGCTTCCCTGCTTAGGCTGCTACCCCCGTGATCCGACCTCGGATAAGGGTAAGAAGATGGATGGATGGTTGGATTGAGGTGTGAGCAGATAATTGACTATGGAGAAAAGTGGTTTGGGGTTGCCAAACCTATTTGGCTTTGACTTTGTCGAAAGTCACTATGGAAAAAAAATTGTGTTTTATATAGTAAATTAATCTTCAGCCTAACTACTGTATATCAGGATATGAGTTTACCACTGACAACAACTATTTTTTATTTTATTTTATTCCAACGTCTTACAAATTGCTTTGTACACATACGCCTATGTACCCACTACCTCTAATACAAGGGTGGGCAACTCCAAACGTTGAAAGAGCCATATTGGACCGAAAATACCCCCAAAAAAATCTGTCTGGAGCCGCAAAAAATTAAATGTCTTATATAAGTCTTGTAAGGAAGACAAAACATTATGTAAGTGTCCACGGCGTTTTAAAATCGTGTTTTTATCACCATCGTCTTTTAGTAAAGGTTAAACCGTTTTTATCTTTTAACCTTTTTGAACAAGTGGTGCATGCTTTTATTTCAAGTGGCCTGGACTACTGCAATGCACTTTATGCTGGCATTAGCCAAAAACTCTCTATCCCGGTTGCAGTTAGTCCAGAACGCGGCAGCCCGACTTTTAACAGGGGCCAGGAAACGCCAGCATATAACCCCAATTCTTCAGAGTTTGCACTGGCTCCCTGTTCATTTTAGAATTAATTTTAAAACATCGCTGTTTGGGGCTTCACGGTGGCAGAGGGGTTAGTGCGTCTGCCTCACAATACGAAGGTCCTGCAGTCCTGGGTTCAAATCCAGGGTCGGGATCTTTCTGTGTGGAGTTTGCATGTTCTCCCCGTGAATGCGTGGGTTCCCTCCGGGTACTCCGGCTTCCTCCCACCTCCAAAGACATGCACCTGGGGATAGGTTGATTGGCAACACTAAATTGGCCCTAGTGTGTGAATGTGAGTGTGAATGTTGTCTGTCTATCTGTGTTGGCCCTGCGATGAAGTGGCGACTTGTCCAGGGTGTACCCCGCCTTCCGCCCGATTGTAGCTGAGATAGGCGCCAGCGCCCCCCGCGACCCCGAAAGGGAATACGCGGTAGAAATGGATGGATGGATGGACATTGCTGTTTGTTTTTAAATCTTTACATGGACTGGCACCTCAATATATCTCAGACCTCATCCAAATTTACATTCCTGAGGTCTGAGAGCCAGTTCCAGCTCTTGGTGCCCAAGACCAGACGTAAGACCAAGGTCGGCCCTAAGCTCTGGAACACTCTGCCGCTCCATGTTCAAACTGCTTCCACAGTGGAGTGTTTTAAGTCTCGTTTAACACTACGTGAGTTGTGTGGTCCTCTGTTGTCCTCAGTGTTTTTTATACACTTTGATTTCTATTTTACTGTTTTAATTGATTTTACCCTTTAAAATAGTTTTTAATCATATTTGTTTTTATATTTATTTATTTTTTTGTTTTTATTCAGTCATTGGTGGAGCATAATATGTATATATATGTATATATATATATTTTTTTTCATATTATTTTTTTTACAATTGTTTTTAACATGGCTGTGCAGCACTTTGGAAACGTTATTGTTGTTTAAATGTGCTATATAAATAAAGTGCATTGGATTGGATTATATTAGCTTTAATAGCCTACTATCAAAATGACTACGTGTCATGGGCTGACGCAAATATTTGTTGACAGAAGTGTTGAAATGTAATATTCATTCTCCACAATTTTACAACACTAGAAATCATTAGTAAAGGGGATGCTTCTCAGAGGGTGAGATAACTCCTGGAAATTACTGGCTTAGAAATGCCAAAAGGTATAATGTGTGTGTCCAAGGTAAGGAAAATCACAGGCTGTCTTCTTCTAAATGATTTTTTTAGAATCTTTCTAAGCTAGGTAACATTTGCTGTGGTCTGGAACAACATCAGAAATGCAGCCAATATTACATACAGATAACGTGTCATGAGACATGCAAGTAAAAATTGAATTAAGAGGACTTAAAGGAAATTAAATGAGCTCAAGTATACCTACACACGAGGCATGAAGATGCAATATGTACATACAGCTAGCCTAAATAGCATGGTAGCATCAATTAGCTTGCAGTAACACAGCGACTGATTAGCACCCCACGCAAGTCAGTAACATCAACAAAACTCACCTTTGTGTAATCACGCACAGCATAAAAAGTTTGGTGGACAAAATGAGACAAAAAAAATGAGTGTCAAAAAACACGTCCTATTAAGTCGAAGAAAGTTGTTGTGAAGGGGGGCGTTGCCTGCGGTTTTGCCGCGGAACGGGGCGTTGGCAGGACCGGCCTCGAAGACAGCGACAGGTGCGTAGATGGCCCAGGTGGGCCTTGTTAGCTAATCGCCTGTCGCCTTTATTAGCATCAGCCGTGATGAGACGAGTAGTTGAAATTGGAGGGGCTGCTGAGCGGACGCGGAAGGAAAAGACGTTGTGCAGAAAAGCAGAAAAACTTGCACTATTTAGGAAAATAAAACAGTGTTATACCCGGAATTCTTGGCTCTCCTGGCAATGTGTGGTGGTCTGAAGAACCCACTGGAGGGAAACTTCTACAGTTGTACATGTAAACAAACTACGATGAGTTCAAGGACCACCGAAATTAGTAGGACAAAACGGCGCTCGTCAAATAGTCTCTAATCACTGAAGCATGTTTAATTTCAATTAATTAGAGGTCTCCTATAGCAACCATATTCAATCCCATCCATCCATTTTCTACTGCTTGTCCTTTTTGGTGTCGCGGGGGAGGTGGGGGAGCTGGAGCCTATCTCAGCTGCATTCAGGTGGAAGGCAGCGTGCACCCTGGACATACTGCAACCAAAAATAGATTTTTTTCCCCAAATTTTCCCCTTTTTTATACATTTTTGAAAAAGCTTCAGGGAGCCACTATGGTGGCTCTAGAGCCCTACTAGGTCGACCAGGGATCCTGACAATTAGATGAAACACTACTCCTTCCTAGAGGCAGGCGTGTGTATCATTTTCACATGAATACTAGAGTGTAGGTGTGGAGGGGCCTGCCGCAGAACAGGGTGTTGCCAGAACTGGCCTCGAAGACAGCGACAGGTGCGTAGATGGCCCAGGTGGGCCTGGTTAGACACATACATAAGACACTTTGCCGTAAAGCAAAATACTTTGCACTCCATCCATCCATCCATTTTCTACCGCTTATTCCCTTGTGGGGTCGCGGGGGGCGCTGGCGCCTATCTCAGCTACAATCGGGCGGAAGGCGGGGTACACCCTGGACAAGTCGCCACTTCATCGCAGGGCCAACACAGATAGACAGACAACATTCACACTCACATTCACACACTAGGGACCATTTAGTGTTGCCAATCAACCTATCCCCAGGTGCATGTCTTTGGAAGTGGGAGGAAGCCGGAGTACCCGGAGGGAACCCACGCATTCACGGGGAGAACATGCAAACTCCACACAGAAAGATCCCGAGCCTGGATTTGAACCCAGGACTGCAGGACCTTCGTATTGTGAGGCAGACGCACTAACCCCTCTGCCACCGTGAAGCCCTCAACCAATATTGTACAACACAAATACAATGTTAAAATAACTTGCTTTTTGACAACGTTTATTCAATGTTGGGTTCTAATGTTCAATTGACCATTGAAATTTGGTCATTTCTCAACCAATATTTTACAACACAAATACAACGTTGACACATGCTTTTTGACAAAGTTGCACTACTCTATGAAAATAAAACAGTTTTACAACCAGAATTCCTGGCTTGTTGGGCGCTAAATGTAGAGGTTGCCTTCTAGTGGGTTCTTCAGACCACCACACACTGCCAGGAGAGCCAGGTATTCTGTTTTTCATTTTCATAGAACAGTGCTTTCCAGCAAACTGTCTTTCTCTCCTGCGTCCGCTCAGCAGCCCCTCCAACTCCAACTCCTCGTCTCATCACAGCTGCTGCTAATAAAGGCGACAGGTGATTAGATAACAAAACCCACCTGGGCCATCTACGCACCTGTTGCTGTCTTCGAGGCTGGTCCCGGCGACACCCCATTCCGCGGCAGGTCCGCAGGCCACGCCCCTCCTCCGCAGTAGGCACAAACAATAAACTCCCCTGCATCTTGTGATACCGACCCAATATTTGAGAAACACTGTACGGTATCCTTTTTCAACCACCAGTGTATTATCATCTTGGTACTTTTTTTTTTTACTTTAGAAAGATTTTGTACCGTAGATGGCCCAGGTGGGCCTCATTATCTAATCACCTGTCACCGTTATTAGCAGCAGCCGGGATGAGACGAGTTCTTGGGGTTGGACTCCAAATTTAGAGGAGGCCCTCTAGTGGGTTCTTCAGCTCACCACACACTGCCAGGAGAGCCAGGTATTCCGGGTATAACACTGTTTTATTTTCGTCAAAAAGCGCAAAGTCTTTGGCTTTCCAACAAACTGTCTTTCTCTCCTGCGTCCACTCAGCAGCACCTCCAACTCCAACTACTCATTCTCATCACGGCTGCTGCTAATAAAGGCGACAGGTGATTAGATAACAAAGCCCACCTGGGCCATCTACGCACTGTCGCTGTCTTCAAGGCCGGTCTCTGCGACACCCCGTTCCGCGGCAGGCCCGCAGGCCACGCCCCCAAAACAATAAACTCCCCCGCATCTTGTGACACGGACCTACTATTTGAACAACATTGTCCGATATCTTTTTTCAACCACCAGTGTATTATAAAGGGTCTTAACGTCACAAACCTGCTTGGCACTCAACATCAAAAATGATTCCCGAGCGTGGCCACCACTGCTGCTCACTGCTCCGCTCACCTCCAATGGGGTGAGGGTGATGGGTCAAATGGGAAGGATAATCTCACCACACCAAGTGTGTGTTTGACAATCATTGATACTTTTTTTTTTTTTTACTTTAGAATGATATTGTACTGTAGATGGCCCAGGTGGGCCTTGTTATCTAATCACCTGTCGCCTTTATTAGCAGCAGCTGTGATGAGACAAGTACTTGGAGTTGGACGCCAAGTGTAGACGTTGCCCTGTAGCTGCTGCTCACTGCTCCCCTCACCTCCCATGGGTTGAGGGAAACTATTGGTACTTTTTTTTTTTTTTTTTTTTACCTTAGAATGATTTTGTACTTTTCCTTCATAAACATTTTATTAGCGTCCTCTTCCGTTTGCCTTCCTCGTGAGCTCTTTTAACATCCGTAATTCTGTAGTTTCCTCCTCCACCTTTCCTTCCACTCTCCACCTCTTTGTTCAATATCAATCCATCCCGATCCAGTCACATCTTCCCCGAGATGCTTTGGATCAACTGTCAATTTACCGAGATCCCAAGGCAATGCAGCAACCGGATGATTGAAATTCGACTACCAATAACAAGCTAGATTGTTACCACACTTTATAATAACAAATATACTAAATTACTTATTTTTTTTAAATATCTTTATGTGAAACTATACTATTTATACCTTTCAACCAATTTTACCCATTTTAATGCACAGTCATGTTAAGTTAAAGTATTCCCATAGCCCCATTCTTGGATGGATCTCGGGTTAGAGGAAGAGAAAGGGGTTAATCATTTTGTAATGCAGTTTGCTGAACTTGATGGAAAGCGCCACTCTCCACAGCAACTGACGCCGTGGTCAAAATTGGAATTGCCTCAAAACACATTTTAAGATATTCACCACCCCAGCTCGTCACGTTTCAAGTGTCCCAGTAAACGTTTGGGAACTGAGGAGACCAATTTTTGAAGCTTTTCCGGTGGAATTCTTTCCCATTCTTGCTTGTACAGCTTAAGTTGTTCAACAGTCCGGGGTCGCCGTTGTAGTATTTTAAGCTTCATAATGCGCCACACATTTTCAATGGGAGACAGGTCTGGACTACAGGCAGGCCAGTCTAGTACCCACACTCTTTTACTATGAAGCCACGCTGTTGTGATACATTGCTTGGCATTGTCTTGCTGAAATAAGCAGGGGCGTCCACGATAACGTTGCATGAATGGCAACATATGTTACTCCAAAACCTGTATGTACCTTTCAGCATTAATGGTGCCCTCACAGATGTGTAAGTTACCCACTAATACACCCCCATACCATCACAGATGCTGGCGTTTTAACTTTGCGCCTATAACAATCCGTTTTTCCTCTTTGGTCCGCAGAAAAACGACGTCCACAGTTTCCAAAACAATTTGGGAAATGTGGACTTGTCAGACCACAGAAGACTTTTGCACATTATATTAGCCAATCTAGGATGACCTCAGGCCTAGCCAAGCCGGTGGCGTTTCTGGGTGTTGTTGATAAATGGCTTTTGCTTTGCATAGTAGAGTTTTAATTTGCACTTACAGATGTAGCGACAAACTGTAGTTACTGAAAGTGGTTTTCTGAAGTGTTCCTGAGCCCATGTGGTGATGTCCTTTACACAGTGAAGCCGCTTTTGATGCAATACGCCTGAGGGATCGAAAGTCACGGGCACGCTGCTTACGTGCAGTGATTTATCCAGATTCTCTGAACATTTTGATGATATTACGGACCGTAGATGGTGAAAATCACTAAATTCCTTGCAATAGCTCGTTGAGAAATGTTTGTTCTTATACTGATGGACTATTTGCTCACGCATTTGTTCACAAAGTGGTGAACCTCGCCCCATCTTTGTTTGTGAATGACTCGAGCATTTCATGGAAGCTGCTTTTATACCAATCATGGCACCCACCTGTTCCCCTGTGGGGATGTTCCAAATAAGTGTTTAATGAGCATGCCTCAACTTTCTCTGTCTTTTTTGCCACTTGTGCCAGCTTTTTTTAAAACATGTTGCAGGCATCAAATTCCAAATGAGCTAATATTTGCAAATATTAACAACGTTTTCCAGTTCGAACGTTAATTATCTTGTCCTTTGCAGTCCATTTAATTGAATATAGGTTGAAAAGGATTAGCAAATCATTGTATTTTGTTTTTATTTACCATTTAAGCCCGTGGTCCCCCAACATTTTTGTAGCTTGATAATTTGTCCCGCGTGGGGGTCATTTTTCATTGATTGATTAATTGATACTTTTATTAGTAGATTGCACAGTTCAGTACATATTCCGTACAATTGACCACTAAATGGTAACACCCCAATAAGTGTTTTAACTTGTTTAAGTCGGGGTCCACGTTAATCAATTATTATTATTATTATTTTTTTAAATGTATTAATTTATTTATTTTTGTCACGAAAAGGGGAGTATTTTTTGGGTTGGTGCACTAATTGTAAGTGTATCTTGTGTTTTTTATATTGAATTAATAAAAATAATTAAAAAAATAAATAAATAAAAAAAACAATTTAAATAATAAAAAAAGAATATATTTATTTATTTATCTATTTATTCATTTTTTTTGTCACGAAAAAGGGAGTTTTTTTGGGTTGGTGCACTAATTGTAAGTGTATCTTGTGTTTTTATGTTGATTTAATAAAATAAAAAATAAAAAATAAAAATAAATAAAAAAATTTAAGTAATAAAAAAAGAATATATTTATTTATTTATTCATTTTTTGTCACGAAAAAGGGAGTTTTTTTTGGGTTGGTGCACTAATTGTAAGTGTATCTTGTGTTTTTATGTTAATTTAATAAAAATACAAAAAAATAAAAAATAAAAAAATAAAAAAAATTAAGTAATAAAAAAAGAATATATTTATTTATTTATTCATTTTTCGTCACAAAAAAAGGGAGTTTTTCTGGGTTGGTGCACTAATTGTAAGTGTATCTTGTGTTTTGATGTTGATTTAATAAAAACAATTAAATAAAATAAATAAATACAAAAATGTAAATAAAAAAATAATATTTTTTTTTATTTATGTATTTTTTTGTCACAAAAAAGGGAGTTTTTTTGGGGTTGGTGCACTAGTTGTAAGTGTATCTTGTGTTTTTATGTTGATTTAATAAAAATAAAAAAAATAAAAATAAATAAAAACATTTAAGTAATAAAAAAAGAATATATTTATTTATTCATTTTTTGTCACGAAAAAGGGGAGTTTTTTGGGGTTGGTGCACTAATTGTAATTGTATCTTGTGTTTTTATGTTGATTTAATAAAAACTATTAAATTAAATAAATAAATACAAAAATGTAATTAAAAAAATATTTTTTTTTTTTATTTATGTATTTTTTTGTCACAAAAAAGGGAGTTTTTTGGGGTTGGTGCACTAGTTGTAAGTGTATCTTGTGTTTTTATTTTGATTTAATAAAAAAAATAAAAAAAAAAATTAAAATATTAAAATAATAAAAAATTATTCTGTGGCCCGGCACCAATCAGGGGTTGGGTTGCGGACCTCTGATTTACACAACCTGCCAAATTCACTGGTTTTGGTGTTTGCATAAAATAACCTAATTTACATCACATGCCGATCTGAAAGGGCTAAAAAAGGTAGACGTTTTTAAACATTTCCGATATTAAAACCCGAAAAAAAACTAATAAAAGATGAATGTTCCGACAGCATCAATCGTGCCTACAATATCCTGTCTTTAAGCCTCTCTTTCATGAAATGAAAACTCGTTTTCTGTGTTTAGAAAATCGGAATGGGTTTATGTTCATAAATAGTGTTCCACTTTTATGACCGATGTACAATTTTAATCCTAGTCTCCTGAATGAAAAATTAGGTTTGTGATTGAAATGGACTTTAGTTGATCCTTTACGTAAACAACTGTACTTGAAAAAAATTTATAAAAAAAAAAACATTGTACCATTTGCTCTATTTTCAAGTGAGGACATGTGGGGGGGAAAAAAAGACCCCAAACAGATGTTGAAACTTGAATCTGCAATGGGGAGATGCTGCCGGATTCAGGAATGAAAAGTGGCAGCTGGGTAAAATAGGTTTGTAATCCAGCATGTTTGGGGGGGAGATGTTTTTTTAATGGGCTGTCGAAAATTGGGGTAGCAGCTGGGGTGGCAAGCATTTTTTTCCATGCCACCAAAGTAAAGCCACCTACGGTCATTTCTCAATGTCACGCTGTGGTGTGATGTGTGGCGAGGGTGACGACCCCCCCACCCCCCCACTGTTATATCAAACACTTGTCAAAGCGACATGCCTCCCTCCCCACCCCCAAACCGAAATAACGTTACGTCGTGCAATACAGAATTATTTATTATTTTTATCCGTCAGTGTTGGTTTGAGTGATTCCATTGCATGCGTAAAAGTGACTGTGGGGAGGCGGAGCCGGCAGTCTGACAGCAAGGCAGGGCACACCGTAGCCCAGCCCAAGATGGCGGCGAGGAGGCGTGGCCAGCAGTCCGACAGCGAGGCGAGGCACGCCGGGAGCGACGCCGCAATCAAGATCAGGTGCGTGGATCGCGCACCTGGTGACAATTGAGTAACCCTCTCGCACTGTATAGAAGAGGCGGAGAGACGAGAAGGAGCCGGAGGGAAGCTGACGCTGAGAGAGAGAGAGAGAGACTGAGAGCGCGAGAGAAGCGACGACGCCCGAAGCAGAAAGGCAAGGGGTTTGCCGGAGAAGCTGAAAAGCAGTCTTTTTGAAAAATAAAGACGTCTAAACGTGCCGCCGCTATGTCCTTCCTTGACGGTCCTTGGAACCCGCACGACAGCTTGAGAAGTCTGTCACAGTGACGCATCGTCGTTCATGCAAGGAGGCGTGGAAAATAGTGTTACTATTCAGTGTATGTTCCATCCTGCAGCAGCTAAAGTCCCGGTGCATTGTGGGTACGGTAACAAATGAGAACTGTCCATTTACGCGTCGCGATTAAAGGATATTGCCAAAACAAAGGTGAAAATTAGAGCTGTCCGTAATATCGGACTGGCGATATTATTGTTCGATATTTGCTTTAAAATGTAATATCGGAAATAATCGGTATCGGTTTCAAAAATTAAAATGTATGACTTTTTAAAACGCCACTGAACGGAGTGGTACACCGACGTAGGGAGAGGTACAGAGCGCCAATAAACCTTAAAGGCACTGCCTTTGCATTCTGGCCCAGTCACATAATATCTACGGCTTTTCACACACACAAGTGAATGCAAGGCATACTTGGTCAACAGCTATACAGGTCACACTGAGGGTGGCCGTATGAACAACTTTATAATAATAATAATAATAATAATAATAATAATAATATATTTTATTTGTAAACATTGAGCAAACAACCTCAAAGTGCTACAGTGTATTTAAAAAAAAAATACAAAATAATCAAATAAAATAATAATACTAAAAAATATAATACAAATAAAAACTAGAACAGACTAATAGCTAGAAATAGTATTCATATATCTGTAAAAATGTTTTTTTTTTTTTAAAGAAGGGTTTTTAAGCCTTTGTTAAAAGCATTCACAGTCTGTGGTGCCCTCAGGTAGTCAGGGAGTGCTTTCCACAGACTGGGAGCGGCGGTGCAGAAAGCCCGTTTCCCCCATTGTTCGTGTCGGAGGAGGTTAGCCTGTTAGGAGCGAAGGTGTCGTGTGGAGGATTTGGGAGTGAATAGTTCTTTGAGGTATAGGGAGGCATTTCCATGGAGGCACTGGTGGGTTAGTAGGGCGACTTTGTATTCAACCCTGAGTGGAACAGGAAGCCAGTGAAGGGATTTCAGAATTGGTGTGTGTGGAGAGGCGGAGCCGACGGGCCGACGACGGGGCAGGACACGCTTTGGCCCTGCTCAAGATGGCAGCCAGGAGGCGGAGAATGCAGCGGAACGAAGAGGCGGAGCGTGCCGGGAGCGACGCTGCAGCAATCGAGATCAGGTGCGTGGCTCACACACCGGCTCACAATTTGCCTATTTCCTCACAGTGTTTAAAATAGGAGAAGGAGGAAAGATCAAGAGAAAGAGGAGTGTCCGCAGCACAGCAGAAGCAGACGAACAAGACCAATCCGAGAATGAGCCCCAGAGGAAGACGTCGACACCGGCAGCTGAAAAGCAGACCGAGACGAGCAGCGGAGAAGTTGCTGAAAAGCGACCATATCGACACTGACGCTTTCCTATTTGAAAACATAAGAGTCAAACCTGCTCGACACGATGTCCTTCCTGGGTGGTCCATGCAATCCCCACGACGACGGCTGGAGTCGTTCACAGTGTGATATGGTCGTATTTCCGCACTCTCATCAGGATCCTAGCAGCACTATACTGTTTGTATTGCAGCTTCTGAATAATTTTGCTGGGGATCCCGACAATAAGCGCGTTGCAGTCGTCGAACTTTAACACTGTTACAAGTGAAGTGAAGTGAATTATATTTATATAGCGCTTTTCTCAAGTGACTCAAAGCGCTTTACATAGTGACACCCAATATGTAAGTTACATTTAAACCGGCGTGGGTGGCACTGGGAGCAGGTGGGTAAAGTGTCTTGCCCGAGGACACAACGGCAATGACTAGGATGGCGGTAGCGGGAATCGAACCTGCAACCCTCAAGTTGCTGGCACGGCCACTCTACCAACCGAGCTATGCCGCCCCAAATATGCGCCATACTGTGAACCCACACCAAACAAAAAGAACATCTGCACCGTAACACATCATAAACACAACAGAACAAATGCCGATAGAACCCCTTGCAGCACTAACTCTTTTTTTTTTCCATAACTTTAGTTGATTTATTTTGGAAAACCTTGTTGCATTGTTTAATCACAACAACATTAGGCTTAATAATGTGTTAATTCCACGACTGTATATATTGGTATCGGTTGATATCGTAATTAAGAGTTGGAAAATATCGGAATATCGGCAAAAAAAGCCATTGTCGGACATCTCCGGTGACAATGTCCGCTCCAATATGTAAGCATCATATGTTATCAAAACAGACTCCTGGCACATAAGAAAGGAATGACAGGCGTCCATATCATAATTGCTTTCCAGAAGGGCATTTGGCAGTACTCAGCAGGAAGGAAGGAAGAAGCGGAATAATGATGAAATATCAATGAGATTATGAAAAAGTAATCATCGCGCCACAGAAGCGCAGAGCTCAAAAGATTTAAGTGCCAACATTCCAAAATCAATACGTCTCGTCCAATGTGAGGCAATTTGCACACGAATCATCACTCATCACTTCATATCGCATTTCCTAGACCTATATATATATATATATATATATATATATATATATACACTGCAAAAGTCAGTGTTCAAAAACAAGAAAAAAAAATACAAAAATGAGGTGTATTTTACTTGAACGAAGCAAAATTATCTGCCAATAGAACAAGAAAATTTTGCTTATCAAGACTTTCCAAAACAAGCAAAATTAGTCAACTTCAATGAACCCCAAAACCCCTCAAAATAAGTACATTCTCACTAATAACAAGTGTACTACTACAGTATGCCAGTACGTATTTTCTATTGTTTCATTGAAAAAAAAACCCGGCAAAGTCTATTTGGCTGTCATCTGTTTTAATATGAGAAACAATTGTGTCAAAGTCAGGATTTTGTTTTACATTCTTGAAATAAGAAATTTCTTACTTTAAAAAGTAGTTTTATACTTGTGAGTGTTGATGACACAGCTTTGCAACATTTGCAATTCTCGTTTCAAGCATGTTTTACTCAGTATAGGTCATCGAATCTCAGCTACAAGCTGTAATATCTTACTGAGATCATTTAGGACCTAAACACTTAAAAGAAGTAAAACACTCGAACCCGGTTGGGACTCGAACCTGGGTAGGTATTTAGAAAATTTGGGACTTAAAACAAGTACAACACTAACATAAAATCTTATGTATGGCCGCGCAAGTCCCAGGATGCCCTACATGTTCATAACACACCCAGCCGAGTCCCATGGGGAGAGGGGATGAAAGTTGGAAAAGTCAGCAAAAGTCCCAAAAATGTTCAAAATACCTACACAGGTTCGAGTCCCACAAGTTCCGCCGCCGGCCGGGATGCTCGAAGTGTCCAAAACGCGCCCATGCAAAGTCCCACGGGAAGGTAGGGAGAAAAGTGAGAAAAGTCAGGGAAATGTTCAAAAGAGTGCACACTCGAACCCGGTTGGGACTCGAACCTGGGTAGGTATTTAGAAAATTTGGGGGGACTTTTGCTGACTTTTCTCATTTTTCCCCCCTACTTCCCGTGGGACTTTGCTGGGTGCCTTTTGGCCATTTTTTGTATCCCAGGACTTTTGTGGCCAGCGGCGGGACACGTGGGACTGGAACCCCGGGGACGTATTTTGGACACAATTGGGACTTTTGAACATTTTGGCCGCCTTTTCCCCCTCTTCCTGTCCACCATTGCTTGGTGTGTTTTGGACACTTGGACAAAAATAGTTTCAAGCATATTTTACTCAATATAGGTCATCAAATCTCAGCTACAAGCTGTAATATCTTACTGAGATCATTTAAGACCTAAATACTTAAAACAAGTAAAACACTAAGATAAAATCTTATGTATGGCCGCGCAAGTCCCGGGATGCCCTAAATGTTCATAACACACCCAGCCAAGTCCCATGGGGAGAGGGGATGAAAGTTGGAAAAGTCAGCAAAAGTCCCAAAAATGTTCAAAATACCGACACAGGTTCGAGTCCCACGTTTTGCCCGAAATGTCCAAAACGCGCCCAGCAAAGTCCCACGGGAAGGTAGGGAGAAAAGTGAGAAAAGTCGGGGAAATGTTCAAAAGAGTGCACACTCGAACCCGGTTGGGACTCGAACCTGGGTAGGTATTTAGAA